>NC_086449.1:13491278-13791278 GCF_028390025.1 Pseudophryne corroboree
TTGCCGTTTTTTACAACGCAGCTATTAGGTGGAAAATGCGCATGCGCATGGTACGCAGCGCGCATGCACTAAGTTATTTAACACAAAACTTAGTAGATTTGCTGGTGTTCGTGCGGCGCTTTTCAGTCGCACTGCTGATCGGTGAGTGATTGACAGGAAAGGGGCGTTACTGGGAGGTAACTGAGCGTTTTCCGGGAGTGTGCTAAAAAAATGCAGGCGTGCCAGGGAAAAACGCAGGTGTGGCTGGAGAAACGGGGGAGTGGCAGGTCGAACGCAGGGCGATTGTGACATCAAAGCAGGAACTAAACGGACTGAGGTGATCGCAATCTAGGAGTAGGTCTGGAGCTACTCAGAAACTGCAAGGAATTATTTAGTAGCAATTCTGCTAATCTTTCATTCGCAATTCTGCTAAACTAAGATTCACTCCCAGAGGGCGGCGGCCTAGCGTGTGCAATGCTGCTAAAAGCAGCTAGCAAGCGAACAACTCGGAATGAGGGCCATAGAATTTGATGGCAGATAAGAACCACTTGGCCCATCTAGTCTGCCCCTTTTTCTTTTTTTTAACCATATTTTTAACTAAAACCTTATTTGATCCTTATTTCTTTGTAATGATATCCTTATGTCTATCCCATGCATGTTTAAATTGCTCTACTTTCTTAGCCTCTAACACCTCTGATGGGAGGCTATTCCACTTGTCCACAACCCTTTCTGTGAAGAAATGTTTCCTCAAATTTCCCCTAAACCTTACCCCCTCCAGTCTCAGTGCATTTCCTCGTGTCCTATTCTTTCTCTTCATTTGGAGAATGTTTCCCTCTTAGATTTTGTTAAAACCCTTGATATATATTTGAATGTTTCTATCATGTCTCCCCTTTCCCATCTCTGAGGGTAATACCAAGTTAATTGCAGCAGGGATTTTGTTAGCAGTTGGGTAAAACCATGTGCACTGCAGGGGAGGCAGATTTAACATGCGCAGAGAGAGTTAGATTTGGGTGGGGTGTGTTCAATCTGCAGTCTTATTTGCAGTGTAAAAATAAAGCAGCCAGTATTTACCCTGCACAGAAACAAAATAATCCATCCAAATCTATCTCTCTCTGCACATGTTATATCTGCCTCCCCTGCAGTGCACATGGTTTTACCCAACTGCTAACAAAATTCCTGCTGCAATCAACTTGGAATTACCCCATCTGCTCGCAACTACACATATTGAGATTTCTTAGTCTTTCTAGGTATGTTTTGTGATGTAGGCCATGCAAAATTTTAGTTGCCCTTCTCTGTACAGTTGCTAATGTATTAATATCCTTTTGAAGATATGGCCTCCAGAATGGAACACAGTATTCTACATGAAGCCATACCAATGACCTATACAGTGGCATTATTACTTCTTTCTTTCTGCTGCTGTTTCCTCTCCCAATGCAGCGAAGCATCTGACTAGCCTTCCTAATTGCTTTGTTACATTGCTTACCTGCCTTTATGGCACCTGAAATAGTGACTCCTAGATCCCTTTCCTACTCAGTAGTTTCCAGTATAGGGCCATTAATACTATTTTTATCCTTTATGTCACCTGAAATAGTGACTCCTAGATCCCTTTCCTCCTCAGTAGTCTCCAGTATAGCGCCATTATTACTATATTTATCCTTTATGTCACCTGAGATAGTGACTCCTAGATCCCTTTCCTCCTCAGTAGTTCCCAGTATAGTGCCATTATACTATATTTATCCTTTATGTCACCTGAAATAGTGACTCCTAGATCCCTTTCCTCCTCAGTAGTTCCAGTATAGTGCCATTAATACTATATTTATCCTTTATGTCACCTGAAATAGTGACTCCTAGATCCCTTTCCTCCTCAGTAGTTTCCAGTATAGTGCCATTATACTATATTTATCCTTTATGTCACCTGAAATAGTGACTCCTAGATCCCTTTCCTCCTCAGTAGTTCCAGTATAGTGCCATTAATACTATATTTATCCTTTATGTCACCTGAAATAGTGACTCCTAGATCCCTTTCCTCCTCAGTAGTTTCCAGTATAGTGCCATTATACTATATTTATCCTTTATGTCACCTGAAATAGTGACTCCTAGATCCCTTTCCTCCTCAGTAGTTTCCAGTATAGTGCCATTATTACTATATTTATCCTTTATGTCACCTGAAATAGTGACTCCTAGATCCCTTTCCTCCTCAGTAGTTTCCAGTATAGTGCCATTAATACTATATTTATCCTTTATGTCACCTGAGATAGTGACTCATAGATCCCTTTCCTCCTCAGTAGTTCCCAGTAGAGTGCCATTATACTATATTTATCCTTTATATCACCTGAGATAGTGACTCCTAGATCCCTTTCCTCCTCAGTAGTTTCCAGTATAGTGCCATTATTACTATATTTATCCTTTATGTCACCTGAGATAGTGACTCCTAGATCCCTTTCCTCCTCAGTAGTCTCCAGTATAGCGCCATTATTACTATATTTATCCTTTATGTCACCTGAAATAGTGACTTATAGATCCCTTTCCTCCTCAGTAGTTCCCAGTATAGCGCCATTAATACTATATTTATCCTTTATGTCACTTGAAATAGTGACTCCTAGATCCCTTTCCTCCTCAGTAGTTTCCAGTATAGTGCCATTAATACTATATTTATCCCTTATGTCACCTGAAATAGTGACTCCTAGATCCCTTTTCTCCTCAGTAGTTTCCAGTATAGTGCCATTAATACTATATTTATCCCTTATGTCACCTGAAATAGTGACTCCTAGATCCCTTTCCTCCTCAATAGTTTCCAGTATAGTGCCATTATTACTATATTTATCCTTTATGTCACCTGAGATAGTGACTCCTAGATCCCTTTCCTCCTCAGTAGTCTCCAGTATAGTGCCATTATTACTATATTTATCCTTTATGTCACCTGAAATAGTGACTTCTAGATCCCTTTCCTCCTCAGTAGTTTCCAGTATAGTGCCATTATACTATATTTATCCTTTATGTCACCTGAAATAGTGACTCCTAGATCCCTTTCCTCCTCAGTAGTTCCCAGTATAGTGCCATTATACTTTATTTATCCTTTATGTCACCTGAAATAGTGACTCCTAGATCCCTTTCCTCCTCAGTAGTTCCCAGTATAGTGCCAATAATACTATACTTAGCCTTTATGTCACCTGAGATAGTGACTCCTAGATCCCTTTCCTCCTCAGTAGTTTCCAGTATAGTGCCATTATTACTATATTTATCCTTTATGTCACCTGAAATAGTGACTCCTAGATCCCTTTCCTCCTCAGTAGTTCCCAGTATAGTGCCATTATACTATATTTATCCTTTATGTCACCTGAAATAGTGACTCCTAGATCCCTTTCCTCCTCAGTAGTTTCCTGTATAGTGCCATTATTACTATATTTATCCTTTATGTCACCTGAAATAGTGACTCCTAGATCCCTTTCCTCCTCAGTAGTTCCCAGTATAGTGCCATTA
Source organism: Pseudophryne corroboree (assembly GCF_028390025.1). Lineage (NCBI taxonomy): Eukaryota > Metazoa > Chordata > Amphibia > Anura > Myobatrachidae > Pseudophryne > Pseudophryne corroboree. The sequence continues at coordinate 13,494,738 of NC_086449.1, forward strand.
ATACTATATTTATCCTTTATGCCACCTGAGATAGTGACTCCTAGATCCCTTTCCGTCTCAGTAGTTTCCAGTATAGTGCCATTATACTATATTTATCCTTTATGTCACCTGAAATAGTGACTCCTAGATCCCTTTCCTCCTCAGAAGTTTCCAGTATAGTGCCATTAATACTATATTTATCCTTTATGTCACCTGAAATAGTGACTCCTAGATCCCTTTCCTCCTCAGTAGTTTCCAGTATAGTGCCATTAATACTATATTTATCCTTTATGTCACCTGAGATAGTTACTCCTAGATCCCTTTCCTCCTCAGTAGTTTACAGTATAGTGCCATTATACTATATTTATCCTTTATGTCACCTGAGATAGTGACTCCTAGATCCCTTTCCTCCCCAGTAGTCTCCAGTATAGTGCCATTAATACTATATTATCCTTTATTTCACCTGAAATAGTGACTCCTAGATCCGTTTCCTCCTCAGTAGTCCCCTGTATAGTGCCATTATACTATATTTATCCTTTATGTCACCTGAGATAGTGACTCCTAGATCCCTTTCCTCCTCAGTAGTTTTCAGTATAGTGCCATTAATACTATATTTAGCCTTTATGTCACCTGAGATAGTGACTCCTAGATCCCTTTCCTCCTCAGTAGTACCCAGTATAGTGCCATTAATACTGTATTTAGCCTTTGTATTTTTGATACATATTTTTATTTTTTTATTTTTTGGCATTAAACTATAATTGCCATGTTCTTGACCATTCCTCTAGTCTACCTAGATCCTCAATCATCGACCTGGTAAAACCAGCCTTCAGTATCCAGTTAAATGAAAACAGGGTTAATACCCAATCAAAGGAAAGTGACTCCACTTATGGGAACCCTATCACCTTGTCAGTTAAAATGGCACTGAACAGACACACTTGTTCCACATTCTCCAAAGTTTGGCCTTGTAGTGTATAAGGTGCTTTTCACAGGGGGAGTATCCCTGATACTACAGTATCAAGTGTAATGGAGTTTCATTGGTACCTCTCCCTTAACTGGCACCTTTCCAGACTCTGCCACTGTCTAGGCTTGGCCAACCATACTCACAATCTCTCAAAGAACTCTCTCTTCATTTAGCAGGATGTGGCAAACAAAATATTCCAAAAATATGTAAAAAAAAATAGTTCTGACAGAAATTGCAATCTTAACAAAACTGTAGCTTATTTTAAAAATGTGGTTCCATACTCACAAACTCCAAAAAGACTTCAACGAGTACAAACCACCAATGACACACAAAGGCAGCAGGGCCAGGACACACGGAGCAGAATGGTAAAAGAAAAAACTGTTACCTGTGGCCCAGTTGATCCAAACTTCCTTCTTCGTGTATCAATGGTGAGTTGATCTTGGTGGAAGCGCCAAAATGTTATGGCAGCGTAATGTTGAGATGAACAACGGAGTCTATTTGAAGATTTATTTTCCATGTAACATACACAAGCACATAATATGAGCTTTATTGTGAACTGAACACAGGCACAATTAATCACTCTTATATACTGTACCTTTATGAAAGCTTTACATAAACCAATCATATTAACCAGGTCAGTTATATACATAGACCAATCACAAATCACATATTAGAATATAATATCATTTATATACTCCCTTTATGAGATATATCCAACAATGAGCTCAACATCTTGTTATTACCTTGTGATTTTATTATTTTAAGTATACTTCAAACTTTAACAATGTATCTTTAAAAAAATGGAAATAAAAACGACCTTAATCACAGCCTATGATATCACAGTATCCGGACTCCAGGTCGACACCACTTAGGTCAAAACCAGTTAGTCGATACCACACATAGGTTGCCATGAACAAGGTCAACAGGAAAAAGGTTGACATGAGTTTTTCAAATTTTTTTAATTTTTTTAAAACTTTTTCATACTTTACAATCCACGTGGAATACGATTGGGAATAGTGCAGAGTGCAGCAGTATCTGAGCGAGGCACCTTGTACGAAGCATGACGAGTGAAGAGAGCCATGCGAGGGGACACGGTGCATTAATTGGGGTTCCCGGTCACATTACAAAGAAAACGACACCCAAAAAACATAAAAAACTCAAGTCAACCTTTTTTCATGTCGACCTTGATCATTTACTTTGAGCTATAGAAAAAATGACAATCAACTATCATCATGTATATACAATTATCTGTATCAAACCCTAGATCCGTATAGCTTATGAATGGTGGGCAACTGCATTCCAAAGATTTTACTTGCGGTCCTTACCATGCATTAAAGACAATGAATTTCTAGGTCATGTCAGATTTGATGAAACCTGGGTACCCAAACATTTAATTGACTCTACTATTTCAACATCCAGACCATTGATAAACACTGGTAATTTCAGCACCATACATGTCATTCTAAAATCATATACCAATTTTTTAGTCTTTTCTCCACTTAGAAGCAAATGATATGCACCACTCCAGGCAACCGACTTTACGTTTTAATTTCTGTAGTGAGTCTCATCATCGTCACTGATTAACCCATTAACTGCGATGTGATCGGCAAATGTGACAACCTTGACAGAGTGAGTACAATAAGGGACTGTAAACACAACCATGGGAAGCTCCTGTCTTTATCACCACCTCCCCTGATGCTGTACTCGCCACTCTAACCACCTGTGGTCTGTCCAATAAAATATCTAAAATCCAGTTACAGATAAAACCACTTATTCCTAAATTAAACAATTTATTTACTGTATCAGCGACATTTGAATAAAAGTATTAAAAGCAGAACTAAAATCTACAAATAGGATCCTGACATGCAGTAGGAATTAATCGAATCCAGGTGGGTTAGAGGAGAATTCATAACTATGGGGGTCATTCCGAGTGGTTCGCTCGCTAGCTGCTTTTAGCAGCATTGCACACGCTAAGCCGCCGCCCTCTGGGAGTGTATCTTAGCCTAGCAGAATTGCAATTAGAAAATTCTTAGCAGTTTCTGAGTAGCTCCAGACTTACTCCTACACTGTGATCAGTTCAGTCAGTATCGTTCCTGGTTTGACGTCACAAACACACCCAGCATTCGGCCAGACACTCCCCCGTTTCTTCAGACACTCCCGTGTTTTTCCCAGAAACGCCTTCGTTTCTCTGCACACTCCCAGAAAATGGCCAGTTTCAGCCCAGAATCACCCACTTCCTGTCAATCACACTCCGATCACCAGAACGATGAACAAAATTTGTTACGCCGTGAGTAAAATACCAAACTTTTGTGCTAATTTACTTGGCGCAGGTGCACTGCGAACATTGCGCATTCGCAGTTTGCGCCTAATCGCTCCTTAGCGGATAAAAAAATAACAAGCGAACAACTCGGAATGACCCCCAATAAGCACCACATTAGCAGTACAGTAATTACCTCTTAATACAAATTGAAAGGAATTAAACTCTGCTGGGAAAAAAAGGCTGAATGTGTCTCATTACCAGTTGTTCAAAACATTTCATCAGTAGTGATGTTAAAGCGATCGGACGCTCGTCATTCCAACATATCGGTAAGCCTTTTTATGGGATGGTAACAATAGTCGTAGTCTTAAAACACTCCAGGGCTCCAAAATTAAAAAGAGACTAATTGAATAACCATCCTAGTTGATCTGCACACCCCTAATAAACTTTCTGCAGATCCCAGCTGAGCCTGCAGATATACAAGAGTTCACTCTGTATAAACATTCCAACACTGGACTCTCTTTGAGCATGAAAGGGGTCTCACCCTCCTGAGAAATATGAGGCTTAATGGGCACACTATTATTCCTATCAACCCTGGAGTGTAATAATTTAAGTCCTTAACTAATAAACTGTTTTCTCCAGTCTCCCCAGCCATTTTACTGACTCAAGTGAAACATACATCTGAAGTTATTATTTTGATTATTTGTATCCTTAGCTTTTGCAAAATAACTGATTAATACCTTCTTAATACATCTCAGCCTTAGCATTTCTATGCTCCATTTCTTTAAATGCCCTTTCACAAGCTTTAAGCAAGGATCGAACTTCACCATTTAACCATGTCTTCTCCAATAAGAATACGTTGATGATTTTCCTCACTGTATTGCTTTATGTGCAACATTTAGTATAGTACTTCTTATTTGTAAAGTCAGCCTGTAAGTCATTGAATGTTTTAAATATCTTTAAAATTGCCTTACAATGTGAAAAATAAAAAAGAATCAGGATCCTGACATGCAGTAGGAATTAATAGAATCCAGATTGGGATCCAGTAGATATAAAGTTGTGAGAGCGCTTCAAAGGTCTTTTTCCTTTAAACGGGATGAAGTGTGAACTTAATACAATATATGAGGAATTAAGGCTATCAAATGTGGCCAAATCGCAGCCAAATCCATCTATGTATGCAGTTGTACAGATTGTCTGGGTTCACTACAATATGCTGGCGGTCGGGCTCCCGGCGACCAGCAAACTGGCGCCGGGAGCCCGACCGCCGGCTTACCGACAGTGTGGTGAGCGCAAATGAGCTATGGGCACGGTGGCGTGCTACGTGCGCCACGCTATTTTATTCTCCCTCCAGGGAGGTCGTGGACCCCCATGAGGGAGAATAAGTGTTGGTATGCCGGCTGTCGGGATCCCGGTGCTGGTATACTGTGCGCCGGGATCCCATCAGTCGGCATACTGAAGACCACCCGATTGTCTCTTTCCTCAGGTTAATAACAAGAAAGTAGCGATCCTCCTTTAGTAGTGCAACAGCATCACCATCGGATATTTTATGTGTTGCTGATGAATCCCTATAGTCTCCACTTTAGATAACTACTGGCACTAGTTCATTGAATGTTAGTCTGCTTGTTTTACAGCTATGTTCCTTAATGTAGAGCTGTCACTGGCTTTTGTTTGCCCTCCTAGATAGTAGCCTTTGATTGTCCAACCACTACTCTGGTTATACTTTTAGTACTAATCTCTGAGCTGCAGGTGTCAGACAACGATCATAAGCTGTATGGTACTAAATGAACTGTCCTTTCCAGTTGCCAACTATTAGTTTAGGTTGTCACTGTATAATGTCCCTAAGCAGCTGAAGTTCCTATGTGGTTCCTGTCTGCAATGTCTAAACCTTAGGCAATGCAAGGGTCTTCCTATGTGTGCGTCTGCCAGTGCCTCTACCTCTGTCAGCTACTGCAGGTTATTTACTATCCCCTAAAGGTTGGTTTGCCTGAAGAAAAGTGACTATTGCAGGGCTGTGTTGAATGTGGTATTACCAACCTTTCTCCATAGATAGCTGGTCTGTCTCATGAAAAGGCTGCTGGGTTCCTGCTAGATTATAAGGGGAGAGGCTACTGCATGGCGGGCTGCTCCTTGCTTGCTCTAGGGATAGGAAATCTCTGCCTCTCTAGCTGAATGGGTGATGTCACTACTCCCCAGGGCCGGCTTAAAGTTTCAGATTACTGCTTCTCTTTCACTTGGCTGCCGGAAGCTGAGGCAATGCTCCAGAGATGTCTGAAATGGCTTAGCTGAGCTCTCTAAGCCAGGATACTGGGCCCACAGATTCCACTGCTCCTGGTAAGATATGCAGTTTCCTCTCACTCCTCATTTAAGATGGCTGCTCTCCCCTTCAACTGTCACTTCTCAACAGCTCTCCTCTTTACTCTCTCCAGCATGAGCCAACCTGTGACCCCTCACCTTGCGCGCCATTCGCTGTCCACACACCTTTGTGGGGGTGTTGCCTGAGGGTAGTTATTAACCTTGCAGCGGCTTGGTATAGTCTTCAGCTACACACAGTTCTAACTGAGCGGACTGTCACAATCTCCTCTATGAGGAGGAACATCCAGTTCTCACACCTCTCCTCTGTGAGGAGCATAGTCTGTGTATATTTATGAATTTAATTTTATTTATCTTACTTATATTAATAGTACTAATCGATTATGTACAGTATTAAAGCACATTGGCATGCTGTGGTGCTACACTACAATGGTTGTTCCATATATTTTTTGGGAATTCTCTATGATTTTATTATTATTATTATTATTATTAATATCATCCTTTATTTGTATGTCTCTATTAGGGTTCAACAGTGCCCAATTACAGAGTACCTTAACAAATAATCAAAACAGGAAAACAGTGACTTACAGTTGAAGACAATATAGGACAAGTACAGGGTAAATAAACATAGCTGCATCAGAAGATGACACTGTAATAAGTATTATGGGCCCTGCACACTCGGCGACCCATCGCCGAGCTGCCCGACGGACGATGCAGTGGTGGGGGGAGGTGATGATGGGAGTGAAGTTTCTTCACTCCCCCATCACCCGGCTCCATAGCAGTGCATGCCAATATGGATGAGATTGTCCATATTGGCTTGCATGCATAATTGACCCGGCACCAACAATGAACGAGTGCGGGGCCGCACATCATTCAACATTGGTGCCTACACATTGAACGATATGAATGAGTTCTTGTTCAGTAATGAACGAGAATGTTCATATCATTCACTGAAATCTTTAAGTGTGTAGGGCCCATTAGGAGGCAGAAAACTGCCACCAAGTCAGGCAATGGAACAAACTAACGATATTATCACCTTCTTAATAGTATGGAGAAACTTGTCACTAAGGAATTAAAAGTATGGTACACTTTGATCACCCTCGAGAAGTATCTAGAAGTAGGTCGCATACCCAGAGGCCTTAGACTCAATAAGACTCCCATTATGGGTCCACAGAATGAAGATTTTATTAAATGTTGGATACAATTTTGGATGAGAGTGCAGCAAAAAGAAGTCGACCTCATTATTACTGAAAGGAGGAAGGAGGGTTATCAGTCTTGTTGTGATGTGACCTCCAGTCTACAATCTTAGTAGAAGTTTGTGACAGAAATAGCTGTACAATTGCTCTTAAATGGACCACCACTGGATATTAGTGGTGGATGAAACATTTATACCATTACAGTTTCAGATTTTTTTTATAAATTTTAATAAATTTGTATATTGGAACCTACTGATTGCTTTTTTAAATAAGATTATATTTGGACATTGTGTCACTCTATTGTATAATTAGTGGTGTTATAACAGCCCCAAGGTGCCAATTTCACTATTGCTGTATTTCTATTGTTTTGGTCTCTCCTAAAAGGGGACCTAGTGGAATAAGGTAGCCGGTTCAAATTATTGAAAAAGATCCCTACCCTGGTACTTTGAGTTTAATTAGCGCAGAAAGGGAGTTTTGTGTTATATATATATATATATATATATATATATATATATATATGAAACAGAAGAATCATCACTCACCCCAGAGAGAGTAGAATGCCTAATCGCCATCCGGATAATTTCATACACACAATGGTCCTAACATGCGGCGGCACTCAGAGACTTTCAACAGTCTTGAAGTAGCAAAAATGAGGGTGTTTAATCCATACTTGCCTACCTGACCGTCTCCATGAGGTAGAAAATGCTCTGTTCCTGGACTTTCCTGGTAATGTATGATTGCCATCACCTGTGGTGAGCTACTTAATTGATAAGAAAGGTGCTTCACCACAGGTGATGGCAATCATACATTACCAGGAAAGTCCAGGAACAGAGCGTTTTCTCCCTCATGGAGAGGGTCAGGTAGGTAAGTATGGTTTAATCCATCACTTCTATGTCAAGTACATACACACATATATATATATATATATATATATATACATCTACAAAATGCCGGCACTCACTTTCCTCAAGACAGCTTACTCCGGTGCTCAGAATCCAGCACACAATATTACCATATAATGAAAGCAGTCGGAGACATCCATAATGCAAAAAATGTACTGTATTGGCCAATACAGTATGATTTTTGCATTATGGATGTCTCCGAGTGCCATCATTACATGGTTTTATATTTATATATATATATATATATATATATATTGATGAACGCAGCAGCACGGCACTTGGCTTCACAGCAAATGAAAGACAGACAACTTCTGCCTATGTCAACGTTTCAATGTATTGGACACATTTTTGTCAGGTAAAATGTATTGTGACCAATACACGAAACGTTGACATAGGCAGAAGTTAATTCTGCTCAATTCCCTGCCTGAACCCTCTAACACCTTCTCTTCCTTTGATCCTACAAATGAAGATGAAGTATCTGCACTCTTTTCATCTGCCTACTCTAATACCTCTCCCCTTGACTCTATACCCTCACAAATTAGTAAAGCTCTGTCTGCTGTGCTCATCCCAACCTTAACTAAAATCTGTAATCTCTCCCTGTCTACTGGTATCTTTCCTTCTCTATACAAGCATGCAGTGATTACTCCCGTTTTGAAAAAAAAAAACTCTGACCCTAACTCTCTCTCAAACTACTGTCCCATCTTTCAGCTCCCATGCCCCTCCAAGCTACTTGAGAGACTTGCCTACACTCGCCTCACACACTTTCTAAACTCACACAGCCTATTGGACCCACTTTAGTCAGGTTTCATGCCCAACACTCCACAGAGATAGCACTTACTAAGGTAGTGAATGATTTGGTCACTGCTAAATCTAAAGGCCATTACTCTCTACTTATTCTCCTTGATCTCTCTGCTGCTTTTGACACTGCTGATTACTCTCTTCTCATACAAACATTGCAATCCCTTGGGGATTCGGGTCACTACCCTTTCTTGGTTCTCATCCTACCTATCTAATTGCTTCTTCAGTGTTCATTTCTCTGATAACAACTCTTTTTCTCTACCTCTTTCAGGTGGGGTACTGCAAGGCTCAGTCCTAAGTCCTCTACTTTTCTCTATCTATACCACATCTCTTGGCAAACTAATCAACTCTTTCGGATTTCAGTACCATCTGTATGCGGATGATACTCAAATCTACCTATCCTCCCCAAATTTGCCACCTTCTGTATTGGGCCGTGTCACTGAATGACTTTCTGCCATTTCATTTTGGATGACAACTCACCACCTCAAAGTAAATATTTCCAAAACAGAATTAATTATATTTCCACAGGCCAATAGTAGTTACTAACCTGATATCTCTATCCCTGTTGAGAACTCGGCAATCATCCATACCCAACAAGCTCGCTGCCAAGGTGTCATTCTTGACTCTGAACTGTGTTTTGTTCCCTACATTCAATCATTCTCAAGATCATATGAACCAAATTTAAGATATGTTCCTGCGCACTCCCTTTGCTGCCTGACGTGGGGTCGTACCCTGATGTGTCACCACACACACCAAAGGGGGAATATACAAAATAATGGGTTTGGATAAGATCCCACTTATGGCTCAAAGTTGACGGTTTTGTTTTACCGTTAGGTTCACTGTTCATCAATTTCTCTGGGAAAGTCCATCAATATCACAATAAATGGTCCATGTGTAAATTCAGTTCCATTGGATGATATGTAAAAAAGCACAATGGATATACAAGAGTTCAGTTTATATTCCCTGGAAAGATGGTGAATAGGGTGACTTCTGCCCGGATTCCTTTGACTATGGCTATTCGGGAAGTGAAATGACATCCATAAGGTTCACCCCAGTGTTGATAGTGTACAAATGTTCCTCACATGAGTGCTTACTTTCATACACTTAGGACAAAACATATAAAGGTTTCTTTATAGCCTCCGTGAAGAACACCTCTTCTATTCAATTTTTCTCATGCCACAGACATTCAAAATAAAATTCATCTATATGTCATGCTCACATCAAGTCTTACTTCAAAAAACGCCGTTCTTTCATGTAACGGTTTCTTTTTCAGCAAGCTCATTTGTCGTCCTTAATCGTTCCACTAATTCGTATTTTGCTCGGTTTAAAGCAAAAACATGAAGGGATGTGTGAGGATTTGTATAAATTTATTTTAATAAAAATTTCTTAAAAACAATTTCTGGTTCATATGCCACAACTACATCAGCAATAAAGATGTAATACAACACAGTGAAACAGATGGTAACCCGGGGTATCTCACCGTGTTGCTGAGTGAACTGTTTAGTGTGGTTCCCAGAACTTCACATGCTCCACCAACGCATTTCTACTGGTAAGTCTTTATCAAGGTGCCTTGATAAAAACTTACCAGTAGAAACGCATTGGTGGAGCATGTGAGATAGCCCAGGTTACCATCTGTTTCTCTGTTGTGCTGTGTTGTATTACATCTTTATTGCTGATGTAGTTGTGGCATATGAACCAGAAATTGTTTTTAAGAAATTTTTAGAATTTGTGGAATGATTGAGGACGACTAACGAGCTTGCTGAAAAAGAAACCGTTACATGAAAGAACGGCGTCTCTTGAAGTAAGCCTTGATGCAAGCATCACATATAACGAATTTTATTTTGAATGTCTGTGGCATGAGAAAAATTGAATTGAAGAGGTGTTCTTCACGGAGGCGATAAAGAAACCTTTATATGTTTTGTCCTTAGTGTATGAAAGTAAGCACACTTGTGAGGAACATTTGTACACTATCCACACTGGGGTGAACCTTACGGATATCATTACACTTCCCGAATAGCCATAGTCGAAGGAATCCGGGCAGAAGTCACCCTATTCACCATCTTTCCTGGGAATATAAACTGAACTCTTGTATATCCATTGTGCTTTTTTACATATCATCCAATGGAACTGAATTTACACATGGACAATTTATTGTGATATTGACGGACTTTCCCAGAGAATTGATGAACAGTGAACCTAACGGTAAAACATCACCGTCAACTTTGCGCCATAAGTGGGATCTTATCCAAACCCATTATTTTGTATATTCTCAAGATCATGTTACATACATCTAAGAAACATATCCAAAATACAACCACATCTTACTCAAGACACCTCAAAAACTCTAATCCATGCTCTCATTATCTCCCGCATTGATTATTGCAAATTCTCCTGACCGGTCTTCCCAAACATAGGCTTTCACCACTACAGTCCATTTTGAATGAAGCTGTGAGGCTAATCTTCCTCGCTAGATCTTCATCATCTGCAGATCCGCTCTGTCAGTCCCCCCATTGGTTACTAGTATTCTACCGTATTAAAAATAAAAAACTTTTACTGATATACAAGGCTATTAACCAAACTGCACCAACATACATCTCTTCACTCATCTCAAAATATCTCCCTACCCGACCTCTCCGCTCTGCACAAGATCTGCGTCTCTCATCCACATGCATTACTTGTTCACATTCAAAATTACAGGACTTTATCCAAGCTTCACCCATTCTGTTGAATCCCCTCATAAGCACAATAAGACTCGCCTCTAGTCTTCAAACCTTTAAACATTCCCTGAAAACTCACCTCTTCAGACAAGCCTATCAAATTCCAGACCCACCCACATAACCTTCAGTGCTTCCATATATAATTACATCCTCTCTGTACAGTACACATAACATCACATCTTTCTTTACTCTCACACCCTCCTGGCACGTGACCACATTGCGTGGTGATCATATCATACAACCCATTAAGAACCTTGCAATCTGGTGGACCATTATGCAATAGATAGCATATCAATGCCTGTTTCACTATAGATTGTAAGCTTGTGAGCAGGGCCTTCCTACCTCTATGTCTGTCTGTTTTACCCAGTTTTTTTCTATTACTGTTGTTCTAATTGTAAAGCACAATATGCTACACTATATAAGAAACTGTTAATAAATAATAAATAATTGTAACAATTTTTTTTCTTTTAGAAAGCTGTGTAGAACTCTGAGCTTTGCTTTTCTTTGTGTGCATTGGAGATGCTGAGCCGATCTACAGATGTGTCATCTCACATCCTTGCTTCAGTCATGCTAAACAGCTCTTGAAGTCAAACTTTGCCAGCGGGGCTCGGTAGCGCCAATCCTCTTTTTTGTGTATTCCCCGCAAAAATGCGTCTAAGATGCAAAGTAATGTTATAGGCACAAACAGCTTCTGCTGATTAAAATGATATGCAGCATGCCTATATTTTGCGTGTGACTGCGACTGTATTAGCATACAAAATGCTATGCTACATTGTTTTCCTAGAACACATTGTAATGTTTTATTTTGGATGCAGATAGAGCCGAAATTACACACAGAATATAGACATGCTGCATTTTATTTTAATCAGCAGAAGCTGCTGGTGCATCCTATTGCATTACTTTGCATCCAAGATGCATTTTCGTTGCAAAAGACGCAAAAAAGATGACCGGTGCTATTAAGTTCCGCTGCTGCATGTCGATACTTGAAAAGATGTTTAGCGTGACTGCAGCAAGGATGTAAGAGGATACATCTGTAAGATGCATTTACGGCAATAAAAAGATGCTCAACATTAGCAGAGCTTCCCAGAAAATGACGGCTCACTCACGCCAGGCATCTCTTGATCTCTAGGTGCATGCACAATGCTGTCATGCCTTAAAAATGAATGTGCCTTCTGTGGCATTTGGGTTCCCTTCCCCCAGCTAAAGCCTGCATGAGCCATTCATTTACATACAGTAGTGTACCGGCTGTATTGTGTCATTTACTAAGCAGTACACCCAGGGCCGGATTAAGGGCCACATGGGCCTGGAGCTGAAAATATTCCAGGGCCTATTGTGATAAACTAGGGAGGTGTGATCAGTACTGTGTGGGTGTTGTGAGATCCAAGTGGGCATCTACATCCCTACACTATCAGCTCCAATGTCTCCCTAAATATTTAAAAATATAAAAAATTGCAATATTTTGTAAAAAAAAAAAATAGAAATGCAATCTTAACAGTTATGATTCTTAGTAGTGATGTGCACCGGAAATTTTTCGGGTTTTGTGTTTTGGTTTTGGGTTCGGTTCCGCGGCCGTGTTTTGGATTCGGACGCGTTTTGACAAAACCTCACCGAAATTTTTTTGTCGGATTCGGGTGTGTTTTGGATTCGGGTGTTTTTTTCAAAAAACCCTCAAAAACAGCTTAAATCATAGAATTTGCGGGTCATTTTGATCCCAAAGTATTATTAACCTCAATAACCATAATTTCCACTCATTTTCAGTCTATTCTGTACACATCACATCTCACAATATTATTTTTAGTCCAAAAATTTGCACCGAGGTCGCTGGATGGCTAAGCTAAGCGACCCAAGTGGCAGACACAAACACCTGGCCCATCTAGGAGTGGCACTGCAGTGTCACGCAGGATGGCCCTTCAAAAAAATACTCCCTAAACAGCACTTGACGCAAAGAAAAAAGAGGAGCAATGAGGTAGCTGTGTGACTAAGCTAAGCGACCCTAGTGGCCGACACAAACATCTGGCCCATCTAGGAGTGGCACTGCAGTGTCACGCAGGATGACCCTTCAAAAAATACTCCCCAAACAGCACATGACGCAAAGAAAAAAAGAGGTGCAATGAGGTAGCTGTGTGACTAAACTAAGTGACCCTAGTGGCCGACACAAACACCTGGCCCATCTAGGAGTGGCACTGCAGTGTCACGCAGGATAGCCCTTCAAAAAAATACTCCCCAAACAGCACATGATGCAAAGAAAAATTTAAGAAAAAAGAGGTGCAAGATGGAATTGTCCTTGGGCCCTGCCACCCTGTTGTATAAACAGGACATGCACACTTTAACGAACCCATCATTTCAGTGACAGGGTCTGCCACACGACTGTGACTGAAATGACTGGTTGATTTGGGCCCCCACCAAAAAAGAAGCAATCAATCTCTCCTTGCACAAACTGGCTCTACAGAGGCAAGATGTCCACCTCCTCCTCATCCTCCGATTCATCACCCCTTTCACTGTGTACATCCCCCTCCTCACAGATTATTAATTCGTCCCCACGGGAATCCACCATCTCAGGTCCCCGTTTACTTTCTGGAGGCAATTGCTGCTGGTGAATGTCTCCACGGAGGAATTGATTATAATTAATTTTTATGAACATCATCTTCTCCACATTTTCTGGAAGTAGCCTCGTACGCCGATCACTGACAAGGTGAGCGGCTGCACTAAACATTTTTTCGGAGTACACACTGGAGGGAGGGCAACTTAGGTAGAATAAAGCCAGTTTGTGCAAGGGCCTCCAAATTGCCTCTTTTTCCTGCCAGTATACGTACGGACTGTCTGACGTGCCTACTTGGATGCGGTCACTCATATAATCCTCCACCATTCTTTCAATGGTGAGAGAATCATATGCAGTGACAGTAGACGACATGTCAGTATTCGTTGGCAGGTCCTTCAGTCCGGACCAGATGTCAGCACTCACTCCAGACTGCCCTGCATCACCGCCAGTGGGTGGGCTCGGAATTCTTAGCCTTTTCCTCGCACCCCCAGTTGCGGGAGAATGTGAAGGAGGAGCTGTTGACGGGTCACGTTCCGCTTGACTTGACAATTTTCTCACCAGCAGGTCTTTGAACCTCGGCAGAATTGTGTCTGCCGGAAAGAGAGATACAACGTAGGTTTTAAATCTAGGATCGAGCACGGTGGCCAAAATGTAGTGCTCTGATTTCAACAGATTGACCACCCGTGAATCCTGGTGAAGCGAATGAAGGGCTCCATCCACAAGTCCCACATGCCTAGCGGAATCGCTCTGTTTTAGCTCCTCCTTCAATGTCTCCAGCTTCTTCTGCAAAAGCCTGATGAGGGGAATGACCTGACTCAGGCTGGCAGTGTCTGAACTGACTTCACATGTGGCAAGTTCAAAGGGTTGCAGAACCTTGCACAACATTGAAATCATTCTCCACTGCGCTTGAGACAGGTGCATTCCACCTCCTTTGCCTATATCGTGGCCAGATGTATAGGCTAGAATGGCCTTTTGCTGCTCCTCCATCCTCTGAAGCATATAGAGGGTTGAATTCCACCTCGTTATCACCTCCTGCTTCAGATGATGGCGGGGCAGGTTCAGGTATTTTGGCTCCAGTCTTCTGTACGCGGTGCCTGAACGCCGAAAGTGGCCCGCAATTCTTCGGGCCACCGACAGCATCTCTTGCACGGCCCTGTCGTTTTTTAAATAGTTCTGCACCACCAAATTCAAGGTATGTGCAAAACATGGGATGTGCAGGAATTTGCCCAGATGTAATGCATGCACAATATTGCTGGTGTTGTCTGTTGTCACAAATCCACAGGAGAGTCCAATTGGGGTAAGCCATTCTGCGATGATCTTCCTCAGTTGCCGTAAGAGGTTTTCAGCTGTGTGCATATTCTGGAAAGCGGTGATACAAAGCGTAGCCTGCCTAGGATTGAATTGGCGTTTGCGAGATGCCGACACAATTGGACTCTCCTTGGGGATTTGTGATTTCGAAGAACGCACAGTACTTTTCTGTGCTTTTGCCAGCTTAAGTCTTTTCTTTTTTCTAGCGAGAGGATGAGTGCTTCCATCATTATGTGAAGCTGAACCACTAGCCATGAACATAGGCCAGGGCCTCAGCCATTCCTTGCCACTTGTCGTAAATGGCATATTGGCAAGTTTACGCTTCTCCTCAGACGCTTTTAATTTTTGGGTCATTTTACTGATCTTTTGTGTTTTGGATTTTACATGCTCTGTACTATGACATTGGGCATCGACCTTGGCAGACGACGTTGATGGCATTTCATCGTCTCAACCATGACTAGTGGCAGCAGCTTCAGCACGAGGTGGAAGTGGATCTTGATCTTTCCCTATTTTTTTTAACCTCCACATTTTTGTTCTCCATATTTTAATGCGCACAACTAAAAGGCACCACAGGTATACAATGTAGATGGATGGATAGTATACTTATGGACGACGAGTGATGACATAGAGGTAGGTACAGCAGTGGCCTACCGTACTGCTATATACAGTATAATAAATGGACCTGGTGGACACTGTCAGCAAACTGCTAAACTAATATAAAGAAAAGAAGCCACCACAGGTATACAATGTAGATGGATGGATAGTATACTTATGGACGACGAGTGACGACACAGAGGTAGGTACAGCAGTGGCCTACCGTACTGCTATATACAGTATAACAAATGGACCTGGTGGACACTGTCAGCAAACTGCTAAACTAGTATAAAGAAAAAAAGCCACCACAGGTATACAATGTAGATGGATGGATAGTATACATATGGACGACGAGTGATGACACAGAGGTAGGTACAGCAGTGGCCTACCGTACTGCTATATACAGTATAATAAATGAACCTGGTGGACACTGTCAGCAAACTGCTAAACTAGTATAAAGAAAAAAAGCCACCACAGGTATACAATGTAGATGAATGGATAGTATACTTATTAGTATTAATGGATGACAAGTGACTGACGACACAGAGGTAGGTACAGCAGTGGCCTTGTTAGGGTCTCCTGCTCTGTGCTGCCACGTCGTCATGGCACCCGGGAGACAAATGCTAGCAGAGTAACCTGAGCGCAGCTGATACTCCGGTTCGGGTCTTTTGCTGTGCAGTGGTTACAGGCTCTGTGCATGGCAGGGGATCCGGTGCTGGTTTTTGTGCTCACAGTCTGTGAGGTCTGAGTGGGGCGTGGATAGCACCTGCTTTATAAACCCTCTTCTCAGGTTAAGCAGATGCTGCTGAATCTTTGTTGGTTAGTCAGTTTCTGAAAGTTAGCCAGTACTGTGTAACTTTGTATTTGTTTGTTGCTTACTGCAAATAGGCCTTGGGATTTGGTACTACACTCTGCCAATCCAGACCTAGCAGTAAGACTGGAGTCAGTCGTTTAACTTGCTGGGGTTCTTTTGCTACTCTGTGAACTTATCAAGTTTGCGGCTGTATTCTCAGACTTGCCTGCCAAAATCCTTTCTCACTGTGCAAGGTGTTCAGGTGTCAGTTTAGTGGCAGTAAGCTGAACCAGTGCACTGCAAGTGAGGACTAGGATTGTGGAGACTCTCCTTGTGTCTATTATTCCATCTCTGACCAAGGAGTTTACTGCCACACCCATTGGTAACCCTTTAGGGTTTTGCTGTTGCCCTTAGCAACAGCATTTCGGGTTCTCTACGTATTAAAACACAACATCTCGCTTCTTTACATCTGAGCATTCCTAATACTAGGGAGACACCCAGTTTCTTAGCTTCTGGGCTTCTCTGTTCACTTTGTGTTTATTTTGTTACCCTATCACCTTCTGTGTACGTAATGTCATATTCCCCAGTCTGTCTGTGAGTTCATTTGTTTTGCATCCCTCTCCGTTCAGACACCAGTACATTCCTGCAGGCACTGGTGTGCATAACATATTCAGCAGCCCAATACTCCTGTTGAAATTTTGTGGGAATATGGAGCATACCCCTCAAAATACTTTGCAACAGGTGGTCGATCAGGTGCAGGTCTTGACTCGACAATTTAATGATTTATCCATTAAAATGCACACCTCCCAGGCCGCTGGCGGAGCTCCCGCAGCAGCAGCACCTTCAGGGGTTAAGGAGCCGAAAGTAAATCTCCCGGATCGTTTTTCTTGAGATCGCTCGCAGTTCTTTTGTTTCAAGGAGAGCTGCAAGCTATATTTCCAGCTTAGGTCTCAGTCTTCTGGGTCGGAGATTCAGCGGGTGGGCATAGTGATTTCCTTGCTATAAGGAGACCCACAGGTCTGGGCATATGGGTTGCAGCCTGACTGTCCGTCGCTTAAAAGTGTTGATGCTTTTTTTTACGGCACTGGGCATGTTGTATGATGACCCTGACAAGACGGCCTCAGCCGAGGCTCAGATTTCGATCCTTAAGCAAGGGCGAAGGCCAGTTGAGGTTTACTGTACGGAGTTTCGGAGGTTGGCCCATGATACCCAGTGGAATGACCCAGCTCTGAGACACCAGTACCGAAGAGGTCTTTCTAACCAGATAAAAGACCAACTGGTACAATATCCCTTGCCTGATAGCTTGGATCAGCTCATGCAGTTATCCATCCGGGTGGATAGACGGCTGAGAGAGCGTAGGCTTGAAAGGGAGACCGAGGTTTCCTTCTTTCCCAAGAGAACCTCAGACTCTGAGGAATTTTCCGAGGAGCCTATGCAGATTGGGGCTACCCGCCTCTCCTCGCGTGAGAAGACGCGGAGGAGACAGCAGTGGTTGTGTTTGTACTGTGGGAATAAAGGTCATGTGGTAGTATCATGCCCAGAGAAGCCGGAAAACTTCAGGGCCTGAGGGTGATGGGAAATATCCTGTCAGGCCAGAAGTCAGAATTTCCCAAGAAGACTTTTATCATTCCGGTGACCTTGAAGATCCTCGGTCAAACTGTCAAGACTGAGGCCTTTGTGGACAGTGGGGCCGACGGGGTTTTTATGGACCGCCAATTCACCCTGAAACACTCTGTTCCCTTAGTACCCCTGGCATCGGAAATTGAGATCTGTGGGTTAAATGGGGAACCATTATCCCAGGGTAAAATTACCTCTTGCACTAGCCAGATTTCTTTGTTTATTGGAGCCACACACTCTGAAAAATTGTCCTTTTATGTGACTGTCTGTACTTTTGCCCCATTGGTGTTGGGGTTACCCTGGTTTAGAGCCCACAATCCTCAATTTGACTTGGTCTCTGGGGAGATTCTTAGTTGGGGTACGGATTGTTTCAGGAGTTGCTTGAGCCTTCCAGTCAGGCTTTCGCAGCTAAGTTTGCCATGATTGCCAGGATGTTATGCAGATTTTGCGGACGTGTTCTCCAAAAAAGTTGCAGAGGTACTACCTCCCCATCGCCCCTATGACTGTGCCATTGATTTGTTGCCGAATGCTAAGCTTCCCAAGAGCAGGTTGTACTCCCTGTCACGTCCTGAGACTCAGGCTATGGCAGAGTACATTCAGGAGAACTTGGCTAAGGGATTTATCAGACCTTCACATTCTCCAGTTGGGTCGGGGTTCTTCTTCGTGGGTAAAAAGGACAGTTTGTTGCGACCCTGCATCGACTTCAGGGAATTGAACCGTATCATGATTAAAAACTCATACCCACTGCCTCTCATTTCGGTCTTGTTTGACCAGCTTCGTACTGCTACCATTTTTTCTAAGATTGACCTACGCGGTGCGTACAATCTAATCCGAATAAGAGAGGGGGATGAATGGAAGACTGCCTTTAATACCCACTCAGGGCATTATGAATATTTGGTGATGCCTTTTGGGCTCTGTAATGCCCCGGCAGTCTTCCAGGATTTCATGAACGATGTGCTCAGGGAATATTTGGATAGATTCTTAGTTGTATACTTAGATGACATCCTAATCTTCTCCCATTCCCTGGAGGAACATCGGAAGCATGTACGCTTAGTACTCCAGAAACTCAGAGACCACCGGCTTGGGGCGAAGCTGGAGAAGTGCAAATTTGAAGTTCAGCAAATCGCATTTCTAGGATATATTATCTCCCCAGAAGGTTTCCAAATGGAGGGTTCCAAGGTACAGGCAGTCCTGGATTGGGTGCAGCCCACTAGTTTGAAGGCGCTTCAGCGTTTCCTGGGCTTTGCAAATTTTTATAGACGATTTATCGCTGGATTTTCGTCTATAGTGGCGCCCTTGGTGGCACTCACTAAGAAAGGGGCGGATGTTGCTCACTGGTCTTGTGAGGCCAAAGCGGCTTTTGCCCGTCTCAAAAGGGCATTTGTCTCGGCCAAGGTGCTGCGACACCCAGATCCAGAGCGTCCTTTTGTGGTGGAGGTGGATGCCTCTGAGATGGGTATTGGGGCAGTGCTCTCTCAGATGGGAGTGTATGATAATCACCTTCATCCCTGTGCTTACTTTTCCTGTAAATTTTTGCCAGCCGAGATGAATTATGACGTGGGTAACCCGGAATTGTTGGCTATTAAGGATGCACTCGAGGAGTGGAGACACTGGCTTGAGGGGGCTAAGTTTGTGGTCTCAATTCTCACCGACCATAAGAATTTGGCATATTTAGAGTTTGCGAAGCGTCTCAATGTCAGGCAGGCACGATGGGCTTTGTTTTTTGCTCGCTTTAATTTTTTGATAACATATCGCCCTGGGTCAAAAAACATCAAGGCTGATGCGCTCTCGCTGAGTTTTGCTCCAATCCAGGAGACCACCGAGGAGCCATTGCCCATTGTGTCCCCATCATGTATTAAAGTGGGCATTACCCAGAACCTCTTGTCATTAGTCCTTAGAGCACAGGAGCAGGCTCCTCCAGACCTTCCGGTAGGTATTTTGTTTGTGCCTCCTAGGTTAAGACAGTGAGTGTTCCTGGAATTCCATGCCAAGAAGTCGGCAGGTCACCCGGATATTGCCAGAACTCGGGAGTTGCTATCTAGGGCGGTGTGGTGGCCCTCGGTGGCTAAGGATGTGGATCAGTGGGTTCGGGCATGTGACATCTGTGCCCGAAATAAGACTCCTAGATGGGTTCCTGTTGGCCCATTACATCCACTCTCTATTCCATCTAAGCCATGGACCCACATTTCAATGGATTTTGTGGTGGACTTGCCCAAATCCTCGGGGATGACAGCCATCTGGGTTGTCGTTAACAGGTTTTCGAAGATGGCGCACTTCGTTCCACTGGTTGGGCTGCCATCGGCCAGATGCCTGTCTGAATTATTTATGCTGCATGTTGTGCGCCTCCACGGGTTGCCACTTGATGTGGTCTCTGACCGCGGATCCCAGTTTGTGGCCAAATTCTGGAGGGCATTTTGTTCCGATCTCCAGATTTCTGTTAGCTTGTCATCAGGCTACCATCTGCAGTCTAATGGGCAGACTGAAAGGGTGAACCAGTCCCTGGAGCAGTTCCTCAGGTGTTATGTCAGACTGACTGGGTTGCTCATCTGTCCATGGCGGAGTTTGCCTATAACAACGCGGCTCACTCTGCTACAGGGATCTCTCCCTTCCTTTGTGTGTATGGGCATCATCCTAAGGCCAATTCTTTTGACCCCCTGGATTCCACGCCTGGTGGTTCCTCTGTGGTTTCGGTCCTTAGAGGTATTTGGAGGAAAGTGAAGAAAGCCCTTGTGTCTGTGTCATTAGTGACCAAAAGGGTTTTTGACAAACGAAAAAGACCCTGCAGCTTCATATTAGGAGACTTCGTCTGGTTGTCTACCAAGAATTTGAAGTTGAGACAGCCATCTCATAAGTTAGGCCCCCGGTTCATCGGCCCTTATAAGAACACCAGGGTTATCAATCCGGTGGCATTTCAGTTAGATCTGCCCCGTTCTTTGGGTATCAATAAAACTTTTCATTGTTCCCTTTTAAAACGGGCGATTAGTAATCCTTCTTCCAGTGGAAGACCTTCTCCTCTTCTGATACGTGGCCAGAGGGAGTTTGTTGTTGAAAGGATTCTTGACTCCAAGATGGTTCGGGGTCGGCTGTCATTTTTGGTGCACTGGAAGGGGTATGGCCCGGAGGAGCGGTCGTGGGTGCGCAGTTGTGATCTTCATGCCCCCAGACTGATAAGCTCTTTATTCTCGCAGTTCCCCGATAAACCCGGTGGTAGGGGTTCTTTGATCCCTCGTCAGAGGGGGGGTTCTGTTAGGGTCTCCTGCTCTGTGCTGCCACGTCGTCATGGCAACCGGGAGACAAGTGCTAGCGGAGTAACCTGAGCGCAGCTGATACTCCGGTTCGGGTCTTTTGCTGTGCAGTGGTTACAGGCTCTGTGCATGGCAGGGGATCCGGTGCTGGTTTTTGTGCTCACAGTCTGTGAGGTCTGAGTGGGGCGTGGGCAGCACCTGCTTTATAAACCCTCTTGTCAGGTTAAGCAGATGCTGCTGAATCTTTGTTGGTTAGTCAGTTTCTGAAAGTTAGCCAGTACTGTGTAACTTTGTATTTGTTTGTTGCTTACTGCAAATAGGCCTTGGGATTTGGTACTACACTCTGCCAATCCAGACCTAGCAGTAAGACTGGAGTCAGTCGTTTAACTTGCTGGGGTTCTTTTGCTACTCTGTGAACTTATCAAGTTTGCGGCTGTATTCTCAGACTTGCCTGCCAAAATCCTTTCTCACTGTGCAAGGTGTTCAGGTGTCAGTTTAGTGGCAGTAAGCTGAACCAGTGCACTGCAAGTGAGGACTAGGATTGTGGAGACTCTCCTTGTGTCTATTATTCCATCTCTGACCAAGTAGTTTACTGCCACACCCGTTGGTAACCCTTTAGGGTTTTGCTGTTGCCCTTAGCAACAGCATTTCGGGTTCTCTACGTATTAAAACACAACATCTCGCTTCTTTACATCTGAGCATTCCTAATACTAGGGAGACACCCAGTTTCTTAGCCTCTGGGCTTCTCTGTTCACTTTGTGTTTATTTTGTTACCCTATCACCTTCTGTGTACGTAATGTCATATTCCCCAGTCTGTCTGTGAGTTCATTTGTTTTGCATCCCTCTCCGTTCAGACACCAGTACATTCCTGCAGGCACTGGTGTGCATAACAGGCCTACCGTACTGCTTTATACTGTATAATGGACCTGGTGGACACTGTCAGCAGACTGCTAAACTAGTACTACTAGTATAAAGAAAAAAGCCACCACAGGTATACAATGTAGATGGATGGATAGTATACTTATGGACGACGAGTGACGACACAGAGGTAGGTACAGCAGTGGCCTACCGTACTGCTATATACAGTATAATAAATGGACCTGGTGGACACTGTCAGCAAACTGCTAAACTAGTATAAAGAAAAAAAGCCACCACAGGTATACAATGTAGATGGATGGATAGTATACTTATTAGTATTAATAGATGACAAGTGACTGACGACACAGAGGTAGGTACAGCAGTGGCCTACCGTACTGCTATATACAGTATAATGGACCTGGTGGACACTGTCAGCAGACTGCTAAACTAGTACTTCTAGTATAAAGAAAAAAAGCCACCACAGGTATACAATGTAGATGGATGGATAGTATACTTATGGACGACGAGTGACGACACAGAGGTAGGTACAGCAGTGGCCTACCGTACTGCTATATACAGTATAATACATAGACCTGGTGGACACTGTCAGCAAACTGCTAAACTAGTATAAAGAAAACAAGCCACCACAGGTATACAATGTAGATGGATGGATAGTATACTTATTATTATTAATGGATGACGAGTGACTGATGACACAGAGGTAGGTACAGCAGTGGCCTACCGTACTGCTATATACAGTATAATGGATCTGGTGGACACTGTCAGCAGACTGCTAAACTAGTATGAAAAAAAGCCACCACAGGAGTGTTTTTCAGGCAGACAAACGTATACTGGTGGTCACTGTCAGCAAAACTGTGCACTGTACTCCTGCTATAGCTGCTCCCCAGTTCCCACAATTAAGCAGTGTGAGCACTCAGCACAGATATATCATGCAGCACACTGAGCACAGATATGGTATGGAGCATTTTTTTCAGGCAGAGAACGGATAAAAAACAACTGGTGGTCACTATCAGCAAAACTTTACACTCTACTCCAAGGCCTAACAGCTGCTCCCCAGTCCTCCCCACAATTAGTAATAAAACAAGCAATCAACTGTCTCTTCTACAATTATAAACGGAGAGGACGCCGGCCACGTCCTCTCCCTATCAATCTCAATGCACGTGTGAAAATGGCGGCGACGCGCGGCTCCTTATATAGAATCCGAATCTCACGAGAATCCGACAGCGGGATGATGACGTTCGGGTGCGCTCGGGTTAACCGAGCCATACGGGAGAATCCGAGTATGGCCCGGACCCGTGTAAAAAGGGTGACGTTAGGGTGGGGTCGGTTTCCGAGAAACCGAACCCGCTCATCACTAATTCTTAGCTGACCATCTGGGCAACTTGTTGCTAGTGATCAAACTGCCACAATGATGGGCCTATTTTTATGTGGAGGCCTGGAGCTGTAGCTCCTTCCGCCCCATTGTTAATCTGGCCCTGAGTACACCCAGTCCCTGAAATCACAAGTCTCACAATGAATATAGGCATGCTGCATATAATTTTAATCAGCAGAAGCAGCTGGTGCATCCTATTGCATTACATTGCATCAAAGACGCATTTTTGCGGTAAAGAGTGTAAAAAAGACGATCGTCGCTAACGAGTTCCGCTGCTGCCATGGTGTGACTTCAAGGGCTGTTTAGCGTGACTGCAGCAAGCAAGGATGTAAGATGACACATCTGCAGATTGGCATAGCATCTACAAATGCAAGTTTATTACACACCTCAAACATGCGCAATGGTGATTATCAAAAGCGACATCTGGTGGATGATCGCTGGTATTACACTCTTGAGTAACCCCATACGCCACACTGATCTCTATGCGCACCCTGCGACAAAACACCCCGCCTTGCGACCAGTCACTCTGCAACTCCGTGATCGGGACAAAAGGCCATAGATGGTATAGATGAGCAAGGCTCCATCTGTATATATATTAGAGATGAGCGGGTTCGGTTCCCTGAGATTCGAACCCCCCTGAACTCGGCGATCCCGGATCGCGTTTTCCCGCCCGCCTTGATGACATCATTGAGGCAAAACATTTTCATTCCGCTGTTGGATTCTCATGGGTTTTGGTTTCTATAGAAGTCCCTAGTGATTGGCGCCATCTTCAATCCACCATTGGAGAGTGTACTAGACATTAGTGTCCATCTCAGTACTGTGCCTGACTGGCGTAGCACGGGGCGGGTGTTGTGGCATGGCATGGTGTGGGGGTGTTCTGTCTGCTCTATATAAAAGAGGTGTTCATTCTACTTTATTTGAAAGAGGTGCCCTGTCTGCCATATCATTTCAGGGATGCCTTGTCTGCCATATCAGTCCAGGGGTACTGCCAAGTCTGCTGTATCAGTCCATGGGTACCCTATCTGCCGTATAAGTCCAGGGGTTCCCTGACTACTGTCTAAGTCCAGGTGTGTCCTGTCTGCCATAATAGTCCCAGGGTACCCTGTCTGCTCTATAAGTCCAGGGGTGCCCTATCTGCCATATAAGTGCTGCACCAATTTCAGGGACCTATTGCCACCTCTGCAATGTGGATAATGGATGTGTGGCATTACAAAAATTTTGCGCAACCGGTTCGTCGCTATCACCCTACTAATAGCCAATCTGATAGAATACCAGTGAGCTGCCATTCTTTCCTTGAAAGACCTCTCAGTCTTTCATATATAGGCTTAACCACAAAGGCACAAAATTTGGTAAACAACATATTTTGTATTACATGACTATTAGTAAGGGCGACCAACCTGTCGCTCAACAATTTTGTAAGGCCCAAATACATTATCCACATTGTGGAGGTAGCAATAGGACCCTGAAATTGGTGCAGCATGAAACTGAATGGATATTTAGATTGGACACATGGGCTTAATGAACATCTTGGACTTAACAAGTTATTTTTTATTTGAATAGCATTAATTTTGAGTGTTGCTGATGTGTGTATTGTCATTAATTATAGCAAGATCTCGCATATACAGTATCTGTGCCTTGTCTTTGAAATCATTGAATCAATTGACTACGACCTAGTAACATAGTAACATTGGGGGTCATTCCGACTTGTTTGCTCATTGACGTTTTTCGCAATTAAGCGATAAGGTGGAAAATGCGCATGCGCATGGTACGCAGCGCACATGCGCTAAGTACTTTCACACAAAACTTAGTAGATTTACAGAAGCTCGAGCAATGTTTTTTCATCACTCGAGTGATCGTAGTGTGATTGAGTGGAAGTGGATGTTTCTGGGCGGTAACTGGACGTTTTCATGGAGTATGCTAAAAAACTCAGGCGTGCCAGGTAAAAATGCAGGAGTCGCTGGAGAAACGGGGGAGTGGCTGGCCAAACGCAGGGCGTGTTTGTGATGTCAAACCAGGAACTAAACGGACTGAGGTGATCGCAGTCTAGGAGTAGGTCTGGAGCTACTCAGAAACTGCAGGGAATTATTTAGTAGCAGTTCTGCTAACCTTTCGTTCGCAATTCTGCTAAGCTAAGATACACTCCCAGAGGGCAGCGGCCTAGCGTGTGCAATGCTGCTAAAAGCAGCTAGCGAGCGAACAACTCGGAATGACCACCATAGTAACATAGTTAATGAGGTTGAAAAGAGGCAAAATGCCCATCGGGTTCATCCTGTATTCTTGAAGAAAATACTTTGAATAAACTACCGTGCGCCACGAGCAGCCTTCTGGTCTCAAAAACTGGAAAAGGTGAGAGTGCCACCAAACACTCTATATAGATACAGTCACAAATGATTCCCAGTTGAGTCCGTGGGCGCTCATATAATAAAAGAAAGGAAAAAAACAACCATAGTGTACCCTATATTTCACATATGTTATGTTACAATCAACATCAATGGTTGCTCATACCCCACAAAATGGTCTACAATTTTACAAGTAGACAATCACACTTATCATGGGAGCTGGATATCACCAGTAGGACTCTCTCCTTTCATAAACTTCTTGCAGGTTGAATCCGTACCATAAAAAAGAAGAAAATTCTCCAATAGTGCAACACCGTTTTATTAGTTTAAAAACAACTAAAAATAGGGGATATGAAATGGTCTCTCACCAATGGAAATGGTCTACAATAAGCAGACAAAAACAGCATGGGTTAGATCTCAAACACAGGCGTCCCTGGAACCAGCTGTCCAAATCACATGGGAAAGATGTCCACAGCGTCTCCCCTCCTACAGTCCTCCTGCCAACGCGTTTCAACACGTCTTGTGTCTTTCTCAAGGCATACTGGAGAATTGAAATCACTGGGTATTTTATACCCCACTAAACCCATCCCTCAAACATCCTATTTCCAGACATGGAATCATCTACAACTAGAATCCCTATTCTTTCCTCTATCAGTTCCCCCTCTCTTCAGTCCTGTCCGTGCTTTCATCCGTCCTTCAAAACTCCCGCTCCGTCCAGCGATCACGTGACCGGAAGTTCGGCTTCGATTACCAGAAGTCGTCATCCCGGAGTGCCGCGACATGATTTCCGGCAAAGAACTTCAGTCGATTGACGTACATTCACGCCCACTACACCCGGATATCACGGTGCGGTGGCTTCACCGGAAGTGTCCCATGCTATTCATGTAGCCGCACCTCTCTCCCGGACTTCATAGACGTCCATGTTATAGATAAATGTAAAATCCTTGTGCAAATAGCAATTTCCTCAAAAATAAGAATTTTTAGCTTTAGTAAGAGCAAAATTTAAATACTAGAACAGACAATCCTCAACAAGTTAAAAAACAATAGAAACATTTTTAATAATAATAAGACGTTAAATAGATCGGATGATGGTAAGGAAAAACATTGTTTAAAAAAATGTAATTTAAAAACCATTTTAATTCAAAATCCTTGTTTAATCCATTGGGTACAAGGGTTTTGCAGTTGAAAATCATAGTCATCTCATTCCTAGCAAGTTTGGATGCTAAATCATTACCCCTAACGTCCCCAGTCACATGTTTCAGGCCATAGAAATTTTTTTATATGAGATATATCGCATCCATGGGATTCTTTGAAATGTGCCGAGAGAGCATGTGTCTCCATGCCCTTCCCTATATTTCTCAGATGCTCTCCCAGCCTGGTTTTTAATGGTCTGCTTGTGCGTCCGATATAGAATTTACTGCAAGTGCATTCAATGCAGTATACTACATTGGACGTGTGACACGTGATGAACTCTGATATGTTGATCTTTTAATGATTAATTTCTATCTGTATCTTTTCATTCCAAACGTGTTCTTTATTTTTTTGCAGGCCGTGTAAGACCCACATCTATATAAACCTGTATTCAGGGTTCTTAAGGTTTTTGCTGAAGTAGGGCATAAACTTCGCACTGGTTTAGTCTTAAGGTTTGGAGCCCTTCTGAAAATACAGATGGGTTTCTCTGGTAAATCACCTCCTATTATTGGGTCTTTCTTTAAGACTCGCCAGTGTTTTTTAAAAATCTGTTGAACCTTATTATGTTGTGATGAGAAGTTTGTGGTAAATGCCCATTTAAATTTTTATCTATAACATGGACGTCTATGAAGTCCGGGAGAGAGGTGCGGCTACATGAATAGCATGGGACACTTCCGGTGAAGCCACCGCACCGTGATATCCGGGTGTAGTGGGCGTGAATGTACGTCAATCGACTGAAGTTCTTTGCCGGAAATCATGTCGCGGCACTCCGGGGTGACGACTTCCGGTAATCGAAGCCGAACTTCCGGTCACATGATCGCTGGACGGAGCGGGAGTTTTGAAGGACGGACGAAAGCACGGACAGGACTAAAGAGATGGGGAACTGATAGAGGAAAGAATAGGGATTCTAGTTGTAGATGATTCCATGTCTGGAAATAGGATGTTTGAGGGATGGGTTTAGTGGGGTATAAAATACCCAGTGATTTCAATCCTCCAGTATGCCTTGAGAAAGACACAAGACGTGTTGAAACGCGTTGGCAGGAGGACTGTAGGAGGGGAGACGCTGTGGACATCTTTCCCGTGTGATTTGGACAGCTGGTTCCAGGGACGCCTGTGTTTGAGATCTAACCCATGCTGTTTTGGTCTGCTTATTGTAGACCATTTCCATTGGTGAGAGACCATTTCATATCCCCTATTTTTAGTTGTTTTTAAACTAATAAAACGGTGTTGCACTATTGGAGAATTTTCTTCTTTTTTATGGTACGGATTCAACCTGCAAGAAGTTTATGAAAGGAGAGAGTCCTACTGGTGATATCCAGCTCCCATGATAAGTGTGATTGTCTACTTGTAAAATTGTAGACCATTTAGTGGGGTACGAGCAACCATTGATGTTGATCATCCTGTATTCTGTATTAAGTTATGTTTTCGTACCAATTGACAACTATATTTCATATCACTCCCATATACTTAATGTCAATATATTAAATGCTATAGACTTGGAAAAAAATTTCAGCTGAAAAACTGTCCAATCTTTTTTTAAATGCATTTACATAGTCCGCCATTATTATCTTCTCTGAAAGGGAGTTCCAAATCCTTATTGCCCTGACGGTGAAGAACCCTTTCCTACGTTTTGTATGGAATTTTCTGAGGATTCTAATGTTGATGTGGTTTGTTAGAATAAGGCACCAGTGGAGACAGTTGTTGGCCATTGGATGAAAAAGCTCATTGTCATGCCTGGGCAAAATACCAAAAAATCCACCTTGTCTGTGTGGAATTATTTCTGTGTGAGGATGAGGATGTAAACACTGAAGGGGTGAGGAATTGGAGGATGACGATGAGTATATCATCTTGCCTCTGTAGAGCCAGTTTGTGCAAAGAGAAATTAATTTCTTATTTTTTGGCGGGGGCTGAAACAATCCAATAAGTTCAGCCACAGTCATGTGGCAGACCCTATCACTGCAGTGATTGGTTTGTTAACGTGTGCATGTCCTGTTTATACAAAGTAACGGTGGGTGGATGGGCCCAAGGACAATTCCAACTTGCACATCTTTTCTTTGTCAGCCACATCATTTCAGTGCTGTGTTACTGTTGTTTATGTCCAGGGGTGCTGTTGCCTGTCTGCTGTGCTTTGTAATGGGTCCAGGGGTGCTGCCTATGCTATATAAGTCCAGGGGTGTTGCCTATCTGCTGTATAACTTCAGAGATGCTGCCTATCTGCTGTAAAAGTCCAGAGGCACTGCGGTATAATACCATGGGTGCTGCTGTACTTGATCCTAGGTTTAAATTAAAGCCTAGAACAGAATATTAAACAAGCTTCAACGTCACAACCAGATTTGTAAAAACATATTGCTGCAAAGGTGGAAATGGAAATTGAAATTTTGATGAAGTGTTTTCTAATAAATTGGGGAGAGACCACATTTATGGCCAAAGTCAGTCAGACTCAGAAAAGACAGAATCATAATCCAGTGAAACATGACATGGCAACATATCCTACATCATTTTCTCTGGCAACTGGCGGAGAAAACTAGATTTTCCAAACACAATTATGTCTATACGTCTGCCATATAATTCCAGGGGTGCCCTGTATGATCCCGCTCATCTTTAGTAGATATATCTTATAATGTGCACTGTGTACACAGCATTAAAGAGAGGTTTTTTACAATTATTTCATGTTAGGGACTCAAATGAATGGCTCCAATTATTCAACCTTAATTTTGATTTATTAATGTTCCACATTCTAGGATTATTTAAAAGATGCACATTTGTTGTACAGGGTTCGTTTCCATTATTTTGAAAATGTTTTCTCCTTAATAATTGTACAATAAGTTTCAGTGATCTTGCATTGCATCATCTTTCCATTGCACTGCAGCACTAGATGGGCCAGGAGCTCCTGTGAGGAACAAACAGTTTCTGAATAAGGGCCCAGTATGGAGTCTCATGATAGCTTACAGCCAGGAAGCTGTCTGGCTTGCCGGGCTGAGGCATGCTGGTGGAACAGAGGTTAACATTGCTTACTTCCACATTCCTACTTGTAATATGAAATGCGTTTGAAAGCTCCACTAGGGCAGGGGCTAAATAATAAAAATAATTCACTGCACAGTGTTACTTAGTACTGTACCTAACTCACCCGAACTCAACTTGCCTGATCTGGGGCTACTGTGGGGGCTCACGAGGGGCTGCTAAAACATCTAAAAGGCTGCTAAAACATTTAAAGGGCTGATTTCATAAAAAATTAAATATGAATAACATAACAAGACACACATATATGCTAGCATGCGTGTATCTGGGACACACAGGTCTGCTCACATGCGTGTAACTGGCAGCTGTGAAAAATGGAAATAAGGTATCTGCCACAAAATATGTAAATAAAAATGCAATAAAAATATAGAAGAAGAAAAAACATGAGATTTTCACAAAATAAGTCTCCAGACTCTGTGGAGGGAAAAATATTCAATCTTATATACAGTATATATATATATATATATATATATATATATATATATACATACATACTCTTACCCTGCTTCCCTATGTCCCTGTCACTCTGCCTGACCCTGTTGTCACTCTCCCTGGCCCTGATGTCACTCTCCCTGTTACTGTCCCTGCTGTCACTCTCACTGTCCCTGCTGTCCCTGCTGTCACTCTCCCTGTCACTGTCTTTCTGTCACTGTCCCTGCTGTCATTGTCTCTCTGTCACTCTCTCTGTCTCTATGTCCCTGCTGTCAGTCTCCCTGTCCCTGAATTGTGGATCATGCCATGTGGCGTAATGTGACTTTTGGATCATACTGTGTGGCATAATGTGAATTCCGGCTCATTCCGTGTGCTATAATGTGAATTTTGGCTTATTCTGTGTGCTATAATGTGAATTTCGGCTCATTCTGTGTGCTATTATGTGAATTTCAGTTCATACTATGTGCTATAATGTGAATTTTGGCCCATTCTGTGTGCTATAATGTGAATTTCGGCTCATTCTGTGTGCTATAATGTGAATTTTGGCTCATTCTGTGTGCTATAATGTAAATTTCGGCTCATACTGTGTGGTATAATGTGAACTTTGGCTCACACCGTGTGGTATATTGTGAATTTCGGCTCATACTGTGTGATATAATGTGAATTTCAGCTTATTCTGTGTGATATAATGTGAATTTCAGCTTATTCTGTGTGATATAATGTGAATTGCGGCTCATACACTGTGTTACAATGTGCATTTCTGCTCATACCTTGTGCTATAATGTGAATTTTGGCTCATACTGTGTGGTATAATGTGAACTTCGGCTCATACTAGTGCTATAATGTGAATTTCAGCTCATTTGTGTGGTATAATGTGTATTTTAGCTCATTCTATGTGGTATACTGTGAATTTCAGTTCATACCGTGTGCTATAATGTGAATTTCGGCCCATTCTGCGTGCTATAATGTGAATTTCGGCTCATTCTGTGTGCTATAATGGGAATTTTGGCTCATTCTGTGTGCTATAATGTAAATTTCGGCTCATTCTGTGTGCTATAATGTGAATTTCGGCTCATACTGTGTGCTATTATGTGAATTTTAGCTCATTCTGTGTGATATAATGTGAATTTCAGCTCATTCTGTGTAATATAATGTGAATTGCGGCTCATACACTGTGCTACAATGTGAATTTCTGCTCATACCTTGGGCTATAATGTGAATTTTGGCTCATACTGTGTGGTATAATGTGAACTTTGGCTCATACTAGTGCTATAATGTGTATTTTAGCTCATTCATTGTGGTATAATGAGAATTTCAGCTCATTCTATGTGGTATAATGTGAATTTCAGCTCATTCTGTGTGGTATAATGTGAATTTCGGCTCATTCTGTGTGGTAGAATGTGAATTTTGGCTCATTCTGTGTGGTATAATGTGTAAGAGGCACCAGTACTATTTGTATACAGTATCTAAGAAATGTGGGATCCAATTAAAAATGCTAAATTGCGGTACTCTCAGCGAGGTGTTTCCCATTTTTTTTTTTACAAAATATGACATGGGAGAAGTGAATTTAAAAGTGAGAAGACCTTCCTGGACCCAAATAAAGTTACTCCTTTGTTAGCAAAATCATCTGGAAATCCCGACGCCAGAATCACAATACTATTCAGAATGCCTACACTGGCATCCTGAATAGGCTCAACATCCTTGCGCCAGAATCCTGACACCTAAGATGCAGACCAATAAGCCACTAGGCCAGCAGAGAGATAAACCACTATGGGTGGAGGTTAGGTTTAGACTGCGGGGTGAGGGTTAGGGTTAGGCTCTGGCCCTGGGGAGTTAGGCTTAAACTGTGGGGAGGAGGAATAAGGGTTAGGCAACCCCCTGGGAGAGTTAGGCAGCAGGGGGAAAGGTTAGGTTTAGGCTGCGGGGAGGGGTGGTTAGGTTTAGGCACCACTGCCAAGAGATAGGGTTAGGCTGCGGGGAGGGGTGGTAAGGTTTAGGAACCACTGCCAAGGGATAGGGTTAGGCTGTGGCATGAGGGGTTAGGTTTATGCTGCAGGGGGGGCTAGGTTTAGGGGGCCATGGGAAAGGTAAGTATACTTACTTACCTCTGGAGGGATTTAATAATGACCACTGGCATTCTGACCACTGGCAAATCATACCCAACCTGACTGGACATTTGCTATAAATCAGGTAGGCAAAGGGGATGCATTAGATATCCCGGCTGTCGAGATCCCAGCGCTCAGCATACAGACACCGGGATCCCGACCACCGGGATACCATCAACAATTCTCCTTCTTGGGGTGGCCATGACACCCCTGTAGGGAGAATAAATAGTGTGGCACATGTAGCACTCCGCCATTCCCGCAAGGGGCTTTTCTGCACTTGCCCCGCTGTCAGCATCCCAGCAGTCAGGATCCCGGCACCAGTCTAAGCCTGATTCTAATACCAGATTGATTTCCCCTTTTCTCCATCTTCTCTTTCTTTTGGTGCCTCTTCCAACTGTACCTTCATCTACAAAGATGTTCATGTACCCAATAATGCCCACTCCTTGTACGCTGCCCTGCATGGCTCCAACATCCATCACTGCTTCAACACGGTGTTCTCAAACCACTCCTTAGGTTTGCATCTCCAGTACCACCCACATGTAGTACAACATGTATTGTAACATCACAATGTGACACCCCTTTTCGGCACTATAATTATTTTGAAGGTGTATCCTTAATATTCACCTACAAACCACTACTGTACTACACTTTCTTGGATATGCCACTGACTTACCTCTCCAAGCACAATAATCCACAAGAAAAAGATAATTGCAATCCTAAATATGTAAAAAAACAAAAACATGGGTCTGCAAATTGCTTTAATGTTGCAACTCTACATCACACAATTTCACTTATGTTTCTCTAAATAATACACAAATAATGATGAGTATAATAAAACAATACCTGATTTAGTCTTTTTTCTAAATATATTTCCTTATGGCTGTTCTGATTTCTTTGTTCTTTAAGCTGTAAATAATTGGATTAAATAATGGGGTTATCATGGTATATAGCAAAGATAACATTTTCTTAGCATTAAATAATTGTCCTTTGGATGAGGAAACATATATGGCAATGAGAGATCCATAATATGTACACACCACAGAAAGATGAGAGCTACAAGTGGAGAAGGCATTCTGTCTGCCAGTGGTTGTTGCAATTCTAAGTATAGCAAGAATAATACAAGCATAAGTTGAAATGATGAACGTCAGCTCAACAATTGTTTCAGGAGTGGCAATAATCAACAGCAATATTTCCAGAACTGATGTATCTGAGCAAGAAAGTTTCACCAGTGGACCATAATCACAGAAGAAATGGTCCAGAATGTTGGGACCACAGAAATGAAGATTTGAGATCATGATGGCAACACTGAGGGTTAGTAGACAAATACATTTCAGAGCTATTAAATTATGAGACACTAAATTTGGATTTGAGATGATTTCATTATTAAATAAAAAATAAAATTGTGCATGTTAATTTAATAAAATTATTATTTTTTTGTTAAAAAAAACATTATTTCTAATATTATTTATTTTACTATTTTAATACATTAAATCAGATACTGTAGTGTCAAATTTCCCAATGACCATATTACAATATTAAATGTAGCCAATCAAATATTTAGTACTACAGTAGGACAGAGTTTTGGTATTTTATCTATTTTATCTTTTAAGCTGTTATATGTATAGGTATTCTTGAAAAGTTATACTACAAACTAACTAAACATGATTTTATTTGTTCTTACATAATGAATGATATTTTACTTCTCCTCGCTTTACTTTTATGCCCACATACAGATGTGTCCACTTACATCTTTGCTTTTTTACAAATTTGGCACAACATGCAAAACACGGCTAAGCTGTTTTTCACGAGTAGCGAGTGGATGAATTTTAAAATTTTTGTTTGCCATAATAGAATTTGTATAAAGTAACATATTAAAGAAGCAAATTAAGAAAAATGACAAGGCATGGCTAAATCTCTCAGAATATGGCATGCAAAACTGTGCTATACATGGCGGGATATAGCAAAGATGTATGTGGACACATCTGTATACTGTACATTTTCTTTGTGAGGTGCAAAACAAAATTATACTGCACCTGAGAAAGAAAATGTTTCAGCCAAGTTCTTTTAAGTTTCAGATGCTGATCATATTGATTTTGGAAAGGTCTTCAACCTAAGCAAATCACCACCCAAAAAAGTAAATGGCGATCTACATCACAGGATGTGAGAAAACATTACAGTGTCTTAACCTGCAATTCTTTAGACCTTTTTAAGAGTCTTCTGCTTGCCATAGGAGAGATGCATGCACCTAAGGGATTCTGAAAATAGATGTAGAAATGCTGTAATTAGAGACCAGTAGGAACACTTCAAAAATACATATTTTCCATAGAATATTCTAAACACATAAATAAGAACAATACAAATTAAATTAAACTCGTATTTACATATGACTTTATGGCTTTTTATTTTTTTTTTACACAGCAACTTTTATTAAAGTTTTCAAGGCAGATTAAAAAGTTGGGGGGAGGGAAGGACAAAACTAAAGAAGTTTAGGAGGGAAGGAATGTTACATGTGCACAATGAGACATGACTCAATCAAGTTATAACATGACAAAAAAGATAAGAGCAGTAGTACAAAGTAAAAATCATTTTAGTTCTGACATTAGCAATAGGCTTCAATAAACTCATGAATCCAAACACATGAGAACGCTTAGTACCTTGAGTATGATCTACTTCCCAAAAATAAGTTAAAGTCTATAGGTCAAAGGCTGAGGGGCTTTATTAAATGATAACCAAGGGGAAAAGGTGGAGAAGAGATCTGCTTTATTGCCAATGACACTAAAGATAACTTCCATTTGATAAGTGACCCAACTCACTTCTGTGATGCAGGTCAGCATTTTACCTCACTTAAAATATGCCATATAAGATTTTGTGTGGTTCTAGATCCCCATTTATTGGTCTGGGTAAGAGGGAGTAAGTAGTGTCAAAGTCGAAAAATATCGTTATTCCCATTGCCTTGTACTAACCCCTATGCACATGCCCGCTGCTTGTGCACCCACTCCCCCGTGCGTACGCATCCCCTCAGGTTGCGTAAGGGACGCTCCAACGTCGCCTGCGCATGGGGATGTGTAGTTACGGTACAGTTTGTGGGCTTGTAGCGGGCGACTCAATCGCAGCATATTTAACCTTTATAGTGTGTTTTGTAGATAATATTCCCCTTAATTATGTCTGAAAGTATGTTTAGTGTAAACGGTTTGTGGACATGGGGATTCCTCTTTTCATGATACGAAGGGTCTGACAAAGGTTGAACAGTGGTGTCTAGTACCTAACTGAAGAGTATTTTATTAGAAACAATCCGGTGCTGGTTAGGAAGAGATTGATCGCTCCTCGTATAGTTATGTCTATGAGTAGTTTATGGACATTTACTGTATTTGCGGTTCATTATCCATGCGGCGGGAATCCTGAGGATACCTCCCATCTGAGCAGTTCGAAATAGTCACAGCCCACCTGTTCGAATCCACCTATGACCTTTGGTTATAATGCAGAGGGACATTCCTGTGTCCAATGAACAATGAGATTGTAGGGCCCCTTGTAGTGTACTGTATGTTGTGTATATAAAGGCCACTGTCCCCTGACCGGCCAGTACTCTCTCTCATCAACAATTATCAGTCGGATAATTGGAGGACTGGAACCGGTTGCGCTAGCGAGTGTTCCCCTGTATGGTATGTTTCTCTGTGGCCACTTTGTTACCCGTTTAATGTAAGCCATTCATTCTTATTCTATGTATTTGTATTTTCTATCATTTGCTAATGTTTGTATTTCTGTTTAGTTATTGTGTTTAGGTATTAATGTCAGGTCTGTAGTGTATGAACTGTATCTGTTTTCCCATTTTCACGCACAAAATATCGTCAGTAAAGGTGTTGGAACCTTAGCAAGGAGTGTGTGTTTCACTAGTCAGTATAAAGGGTTTCTGAGCGTCTCAGTCGCTCAAACAGCTTTCATATCATAAAAGTTAATCAGCGTTACATTGTGTTAATATTACAGTACTAAGGTTTACAGTATAAGCATACCCTTACAGTGTGTTGTTACAAGGTTGTCTGTGTGTAGATCAGTGAGCGTCAGCGCCGCTCGTATCCCGCTCTCGTGGTACAGCGTCCGCTACGCTATTAGTGTAGCATTACGGTACTCGGGCCGCCTATAGCGTGCTCAATACCAAGCTTAAGCCGTGAACAAACGTGCCGCTCGTGTGTCTCGACCGCGGCCCAGCGTCTGCTACGCTAAGTGCGTACCATTATGGCACCTCGTGCGCCTATTGCATATGTTGTCTTTAATAAGTATATAGCTTAGGTTCAATATAAATAATTAGCTTTATCAATTGGGGGCTAGTCCGGTCCACCTCATATCCGCAGTCAGGCGAAAACACACAGACTTAATCGATCAGCAAAGGGCGGATAGGTAGTATCTTGTAGTGCTGATCGGATGTGCGTCTATGTCTGCTTCTCTTGGTTTGTAGGGATGCTGGTGGAATCCGAGGAAGGTAAGAACATACAGCTATTGTTTTAAATCTGTTTTTTTGTCTTTCTCTCTCTCTGTTTGGCGCCAATTGCGCACACAATACACGCACACACACGTATTTTTTGTGTATTTTCGCATAGTCACTCTTGTTGCCATTAGAATTAATTGTTAGACACGTGCTGAGGAAATTTGGTGTATCTGGACTTTGTGCATACGTATCTCGGGCAACGTTCGAGATTACGTACTTAACGCAAAGGCGTACACACGTGGCATATAATACGCAACTTGCATATGGATACGCCCACTAAACTCAAATCACACGATAGCATTGTTTAGTGTGGGCAGGTATAGTAGCCATGCGATAATAGCACAAGTTTGTTCAGTTTCCAAAAGTTTTAGTTTAAAGAGAACCTTTTTCTATTGCAAAACCCGGGGATTGAACTACTACCTGAATGAAAGGAATTTTTGTACAGAAAAATCAGTGTGCATATGAGTGAGTAGGAGTGTGTGTGTGCAAATAAAGGTATTCTTTTGTGAACCCAGAAATCGGGATCCCGTCGGAGACCACATCAGGTGAGTGGACACTTGGTGGAGTGGGACTGGCTTGCCCGCGTTAACATTATATAAGATAAAAAGGAGCAAGTAGTATTCGCAGACAAAAAGAACTGCGAAGGGTTAAAGCGCAGCCCAAGGGGTTGGCGTAGTATCCATAAAGGAAAAAGCTCCAGCTGAAGGTTTCGCAGCCTAAACAACCGAATCCGCTGGTCGTAAGGCGTATAAATAATAGTTATTTATACGAAGTGCGACTGTACCGCATGTAATTGTGTGCATTAGTTTGTTACCTTGATACCCATTAAAAATTTACTGTCGGATCATAAACGCTATTTGTACATTCTAACGTGATTTGTGTAGGTTTTTGTTATTTTAAGGGAGTTTCGCTGTTCACTCAGGAAATCTCCAACAACCAATATTTACTGGGGAGGGTAGCATACTCCCACACGCCCCAGTAAATAGAGGTTACAAAAAGATCCCGAGATTGGGTACGACCAGTGGTGGGCACATTGCTGGAATTCGTATTGGCCAATAGGGGTGTGAGTGACTGAAGGCACTCGTTGAACTTTTACCGTCGCCTTACCTCGGGGAACTTGGTTTGTTTTGTAAGAATTTGCTGAGACAGCAATATCTGCAAACAATGGGGGCCAGTTGCTCAAAGAAGGGACGACCAACAAGGGCTCACGTTGGTGTTTGTTGGCCCAAAGGGTCAGCACGGTATATAATGTGTGAAAAATACGGATCACACACTCAGGTATTTTGCAAACAATGGGAACGAATGACTGAGGATGATGGGGAACAATTTCCCAGGGTGGGCAGTTTGAATCCTGAGGTATTGCAAAATCTAAGAAAAAGGATAGGTCTAATAAAATCTGCAAAACAGAGGATTAGACATTATGATTGTTTACAGATATGGCAACAGGAGAGTGAAATACAACCGGAATTAGCTCAAAAAGCAAATTCAAATCCTGGTAGAAGTCTGATAGCAACGGCACCACCACCGTATATAGTAGGGGAAAAAGTGGCTGCAGATAATGGCATACGGGTATACGAAAAGAGTGCACTTAACAAATGTAGTAGTGATAAGAGTAAAATTAATGTTAATGCCAATGTTGATGCTAATGCTAACCCGTGCAAGTTGTATCCCATTTTAAACTTCCCTCAGGAATGCGACCAGGAAGATGAGCCCACTACGATTTCAGCTCTCTCTCTAGCGGCCACCATAAACGATACTCCAGTAGGCACGGCCCAACCAGTAAGAGTGGTAGCGAAGGCCCAAAGTGCAGGGACAGGTGAGGTTATGTCTAAAGGTAAGTACGACACTGTACAATATGCTGAAACTATTACACCACACAGTGAAGAATCAACCCAGAATGAGGTAATTGATCTTAATCCTGTCAAGGTGAAAGCGGTCCCCATTCGGAAGACCGACGCAAATGGAGTCACACCCATAAGGAATATTGCAATGCATTGTCCTTGGTCCCGGGCAGAATTAAGAACAATTTTGTCTGAATTTCCTGATTCCAGTAAAGATCTAGCCGCATGTCAAAGGTTCATTAAGGACCTAGGTAACTCCACTGAACCTAACAACAAAGATTGGCGAACACTACTGCGGGCATGCCTGCCCTCTAGTATTGACCCTGTAAAATTCATTACGGACTGCTGTCGGGCACGACAGGAACATCACAAGATGCAGGGAGTCACAGGGTGATAAGCTGATAGCCATAAGTATCCAAGACCTTACAACAAGGCCGCCTCAGTCTAAATCTTAGACCCCTGGTGGTAAGCCGCATATGGTAACATGTTACAATTGTAGCAGGGAAGGACATTTTGCACATAACTGCACCAATAGAAACTCACACAATGTATATCGACCCCCTAGACCAGAGCATGACACACAGTATGACACACGTAGATGGTATCAGGGACCGCAGAGACGGAGTTATGAGCCACATGCAGGGGAAACAAGAAGGTACCCACCAAAAAGAGACTGGAAAGTCTCTGAATTCTCAGATACCTCCCTCACATATTGTAGCAACCAATGCGCTGCTGGAAGGTCAAAATTTAAAATAGGGGTGGGGCCACATCTGTAGTTTGCAGCCAGTGAAATTAATTGCGAGCCTTGGAAGTGAACCCGAGGTCACAATTGATGTAGCTGGTAGATCTCTACCTTTCCTTGTAGATACGGGGGCGGCCAAGTCAGTGATAAATTCGACTGTAGGCATGAGACCCATTGGTAAAACAATTCCAGCCATGGGAGTAACAGGAGTAGTACAGCACTATCCTTTAAGCAAACCAGCAGAGATAAAGATAGGGCCTTTGCATACCAAGCATTCTTTTTTGCTGGCTGCATCGGCTCCGACTAATCTACTTGGGAGAGATTTACTGTGCAAAATGGGATGTGTCATATATTGTACTCCTGAAGGTGTGTTCTTGGACATACCCGAGGGCCACGCTCAGGAAGTGCAGGACATGTTAGATTCCCCAGCAAGATTAATGTCACACACTGTTGTTGTAGATAGGTGTCCGTCCAAGGTAGAGGAAATTACTTCCCAGATACCGGAGTCACTTTGGACCAAGGATGGACAAGACACTGGAATAAAGGCAAATGTAGTTGTACAAGTAAAAGATGGTAGGATAGCTCCAAAAATCCCACAATACCCTCTGAAGCCAGAGGTGGAGTTAGGAGTTTACCCTGTAATAGAACGCTTGCTACAACAGGGCATTCTGGTAAAGACGTCCAGCACTGCCAATAGTCCCATCTTCCCTGTTAAAAAGAGTGGGGGGAGGGGTTACAGGCTAGTGCAGGATCTAAGGGGGATCAACAAAATAGTTGAGAGTCAATTCCCACGTAGTGCCAAATCCAGCTGTCATCCTATGCAAATCCCTCCCACTGCCAAATTTTTCACTGTGATTGACCTCTGCTCCGCTTTCTTCTCTGTACCTCTGCACCCTGACAGTCAATACTTATTTGCATTCACATACAGAGGAGTTCAGTACACCTGGACTCGTTTACCACAAGGTTTCATTGACAGTCCAAGTATTTTCTCGCAGGCCTTGCATGATTGTTTACAGTCTTTTCAACCTGAGAGCGGATCAATATTAATACAGTATGTAGACGACTTACTGCTGTGTTCTGATTCACTCGAATCATCCTTGAGAGATACGAAACAGCTTCCGTTTCATCTTTCAGACACAGGACACAAGGTTTCCAAAGATAAGTTACAATTATGCCAGACCAAGGTAAAATATTTGGGACACTGTCTGAGACAAGGACTGAGACACCTCACCGCTGATAGAATTCAAGCAATTCATGACATGACTCTGCCACAAACCCAGCAACAGATTAGAACATTTTTAGGAATGTGTGGGTATTGCCGTAACTGGATACCAGGGTTTTCCATACTGGCCCTACCTTTGCAGGAGATGGTCTCATCAAACAAACCAGATCGGATTTCGCACACAGACGAGTCTGAGATGGCATTTGAAAGACTTAAACAGTGCCTAACGCAGGCACCAGCATTAGGTATGCCAGATTATGGGAAACCCTTTGAGCTGTACGGAACAGAGAGTGCTGGGTGCGCTGCAGGTGTCTTAACCCAGAAGCATGGTGATGCCAGCAGGCCGGTAACCTACTATAGCGCTCAGCTAGACACGGTAGCACGATCCCTCCCCACATGCCTGCGAAGTGTTGCAGCGATAGCATTGCTTGTAAGTAAAAGCAAAGATGTAGTACTAGGACACAACCTCACAATTCATACACCACATGCAGTGTCAGCCTTACTGAATTCAGCCCAAACCAGACACGTCTCATCCGCACGGTTTACAAGGTGGGAATTGGCATTAATGGCCCCGGTAAACATCACCATAAGGAGATGCAGCGCACTAAATCCTGCAACATATCTCCCAGGTGTGCCTGGACAGGCACAAAGGGTGGAGGATGAGAGTGATGGTGAAGGAGGATTTAGAACAGGAAACGACACGCATGATTGTATGGAATATTTGACCCAAAATTTCACGGCAAGGCCTGACATCTGTGACAACCCACTGGAAGATATAGATTTTACCATCTACACTGACGGTACTTGTCACAGACAGACGGACTCGGGAGACTTGTGTACTGGATACGCAGTTGTAGATGACCAGGTATCATAGAAGTGGAACCCCTAGGCCCACCACACTCAGCTCAAGTTGCTGAGCTGGTTGCCCTAACCAGAGCATGCAAATTGGCTAAAGGTAAAACGGCCAATATCTACAGGGATTCTAGGTATGCCTTTGGAGTAGTCCATGATTTCGGGGCCCTATGGCACCTCAGAAATTTTATGACGGCAGCTGGCACACCTGTAGCGCATGCAGCCCAAATCAAAAGACTTCTAACAGCGATACAGGAACCCGACAGAGTGGCTGTTATCAAGTGTAAAGCTCACACGTATAGCCAAGACCCGATATCACTTGGTAACAGCCGAGCAGATGAAGCTGCTAATTCAGCAGCCAGTACCCCCATACAGACAGACATCACACAATTGATGGTATTCAATACTGTCAACACACAGAAATTGTGTGAAATGCAACATTTGTGTTCACCACAAGAAAAGGCAGTCTGGTGGTCGAAAGGATATGGCAAGGAGTCCTTAGGACTCTGGACAGATGGACAGGGTAAGCCAGTGGCACCCAGAGCATACCTTCCAAGTCTAGCGGAAGCGGCACATGGGCTAACTCATCTAGGCAAAGAAGGAATGTGTAAGTTAGTAAGATCTTATTGGTGTGCACCGGGATTTTCTTCCCATGCGGGTAAAAGAGCGATGACATGTCTCACCTGCTTGAG
Organism: Pseudophryne corroboree; assembly: GCF_028390025.1. Taxonomy (NCBI): domain Eukaryota; kingdom Metazoa; phylum Chordata; class Amphibia; order Anura; family Myobatrachidae; genus Pseudophryne; species Pseudophryne corroboree. The sequence goes on from NC_086449.1 coordinate 13,537,119, forward strand.
GAAGAATATCGGAAAGGCAATACCAACAGAGCCATCCCATTTCCCTTCTACAGATGGTCCTTTCCAGGTAATACAAATTGATTTCATACAATTGCCACCTTGTAGAAATTTAAAGTATGTATTGGTTTGTATTGACGTGTTCTCAAATTGGGTTGAAGCATTTCCCGCGGCCAAAAATACCGCTGTGTTTACTGCAAAGAAAATTGTGCAGGAATTTGTGTGCAGGTACGGTATCCCTAGAATCATTGAAAGTGATAGGGGTACCCATTTTACAGGTGACATCTTTCAAGCAATGTGTATGTTAATGGGAATTAATAGTAAGCTGCATACTCCGTACGACCCCCAGGCAAGTGCGAAAGTGGAAAGAGTAAACAGCACTATTAAAAACAAGTTAAGCAAAGTGATGGCTGAAACAGGATTGTTATGGCTAGAAGCTTTGCCACTTGTACTATATAGCATCAGAACCACTCCCAGGTCCCCTCTTAATCTGTCCCCCTTTGAAATTCTGTTTGGTCGACAACTCCATGTTATGATTAACCCCCAGGATGATTTGAAGAGTAACAATGAAGTAACCGTAAAGTATTTGGTTATGATGAGTAAGCAATTGAGGAATCAGAATGATAATCTAAAGTTGGTGATTCCTGATCTGCCAGACAGTAATTGTCATTACATTGAACCTGGGGATTATGTAATGATACAGAATTTTCTACGCTCAGGTTGCCTTATTGACAGATGGGAAGGACCATATCAAGTCTTATTAACCAGCACAACAGCATTGATGGTTGCAGAGAGGGAGACTTGGGTCCATTCGTCTCACTGTTAGAAGGTCGCTGACCCAGAGAGGTCCTGTGACAAAGAACAGACGGTAGAGGAAATTGTATCGTTAGAATGTCTGTTTCAGGAAGGTTGAGACGGCACCTGAGCACTGAGAATAATAAGATCGGAGGCAGTTGTCGAGCCCAGATTTCTTTTTCCCTTTTGTTATTTTCTCCAGTTCCCATCTCCCTCCTATTCTCCGTCCCCCCTTCTCATTCTTCTACTTTTCCTCCTATAAGATGGACTTACCCCAAGAGACTGTGATCCGGATTTTCCTGTTGACCCTATTGTTGACCAGAGCAGTCTGTTTCGGTGAGAGTACCATGGAGGTCGAGAAAGGAGCTGGAATGGGTTCTGATGACCAGGATGGAGACGTAGATTTCCAAGAGCAACACAATCACAGAGTAAAGGCGAGTTACAGAAAATGATCTGGTAGCATTGACAATAGAAGAAATTGTGAAGGATTGTTAGCTGAAGAGAACTGCATCTGTAGGTATTTTGACAGTGTAGTCGAGGATGGGTGCATCAAGAAATGTCAGTCCAGTTTTAATATCCACATGGACCAGCATCCTAGGAGTGACTATCACTCCTTAGTGGGTAAAGTGTTAAACCAGACAGACTTTTGGGTGTGCTCTCAAGTACCTCAAGGTCATAGCAAATCAGGACTAGTACCATTCCCTTTAACGACAGGAGAGGTACTTGAGTTAAGTGGTGGGAGGCCGGTGGACAAGAGGTTTAACATCTCTAGTCCTCCTAGTTTGAAGCTCCACCAATATCATGTAGATAGGTCCTTAGTATGCTTTCACATTTCCAATCCCCGAAAGCCGGGAAATTGGGAAGTGTCATGGACTAAACAAACCATGACATTTTCACATAGAGCCGATAGAATGCCCATAGATTCAGAGCTTATACGCCAGATAGCCGACAGTGGAAAATATTTCCGGTATAGGTACACTCTAGAAAGTAGGACCATGCGAGTTGGAGAAGTATCACCAGGATACTGTGAACATATAGTACAACCGGATACGTGTACTAGACAGATGGGAGAATTAGGGTTAGGAGATTTCACATGGAAAGTTTGTAACATGGTTATGTCATACTCCGTCCCATATGTTCTCCCCGATGATGCATATTTCATATGCGGGAGGAAGGCGTATAAGTGGCTTGCCCCAAACTCAGAGGGATTGTGTTACATTGGAAAGGTACTGCCTGAAGTAATGACCGTATCCCATAACAAAATGAAAGACATTCACCGCGGTGCCAAAGCTCCTTATACTCACACTCATTACGAGCACGTCGTTAAAAGGCACCTGATAGAGAGGACAGAGCATCCGGCCTCTGATCTGATCCATTAATCCACCGGGATTCAATTCCTACTCGCGTTAGATATCACTCATACCGCCAGAGGAGTGATAAATTATAGGTATATATCTGCGCTAGCGAACTTGTTAGACAATATCACCGAAATGTATGACGACACATTCAGGTATACTGGGAGAGAGCTACAAGCCTACAAAACAGAGCTGGTTCAGCATAGGATGATTCTCAATTACCTCACAGCAGTGAGAGGCGGGTATTGTGTTACCCTAACAACTCAGTATGGTGTAAAGTGCTGCACGTATATTACAAACAGAACTGAGGACCCGGCCGAGGTCATAGACCAAAAGATGGATGACATTTTGCAATTAAAGTGGGAGTTTCGAAGGAGGCATAATCTTACTCTCGCTGCTGTGGGTAATGAACTGACTGGCTGGGTGTCATGGTTGAACCCACGAAATTGGTTCTCTGGTTTAGGAGAATGAGCCCAAGGCATTATCATGGATGTAGGGAAATTTCTCTTGTGTTTTCTGGGAGTCGTCATATTGATTGGACTAATATTTAGATGCGTTCGGTCTTTAACGAAGTGTAAACGTAGTACCAGAGTGATGAGTCTGAGGAGTGAGGACACTGTAATAACAACAACTAATTTAATTTATGACCCAACGATAGAGACAATGTTGTGATGAAAATGTGATTCCACGGTCCGTTTCTTTCACCCGTTTCTCCTTTGTTTTCTTCCAAGGTAAAAGGACATCCACTTGGAGGAAGAATTTGACAACCTCTTTTATACAGACCATTGATGAACTGTGTCACAGACACCCAATACTTTTAGTGACTTTAACTATCTACTGGAAACCCAATACTTTAGAGACTGTAACTTTATGGACACTGGAAAAGCTTTTGTTCACCACTTACAGCAAAAGCACCGCGAGACATCAGACAACATGTACATCAGACAAGACATCAACAAGACCTCAATCGGCGACTGTATACTAAATCTCACATAGTTATATGACTGCATTTATAATGCTTGTTTCTTATCTTCATCTCTACACCCTCCAGGAAGTATCACACATAGTCGACAGGTGATTCTCACATATTAGCATCCACATACTCTCCCCCTTCATGTATCATCAACTAATGTGCACCCCATTTGTTGCAACCAGAAGCCGAAAAGAGCTCGGTAGAGTTTGACAGCCCATCCACAGACCCTTAATACGGGATAAGAAGGATTCAAATGTATACTTCGCAATACCTCGAAGCTTGATTTAGAACACGTACGGCACGATAATACATGACCCCTCAGACATGGATTCATACACACATGCTTCTACTATCTCACTAGGTCATATCTTTCCCACCTTCTCCTCTCCTCCCTTCACACAATCATAAAAAGGTATTTACATGATGACATATATTTTTCTGTTTGAATTGTTTAGGAAGTGGCAGGTATTGGTGACTGCCAAACGGTGGACTGTCAAAGTCGAAAAATATCGTTATTCCCATTGCCTTGTACTAACCCCTATGCACATGCCCGCTGTTCGTGCACCCACTCCCCCGTGCGTACGCATCCCCTCAGGTTGCGTAAGGGACGCTCCAACCTCGCCAGCGCATGGGGATGTGTAGTTACAGTAGAGTTTGTGGGCTTGTAGCGGGCGACTTGATCGCAGCATATTTAACCTTTATAGTGTGTTTTGTAGATAATATTCCCCTTAAAAATGTCTGAAAGTATGTTTAGTGTAAATGGTTTGTGGACATGGGGATTCCTCTTTTCATGATACGAAGGGTCTGACAAAGGTTGAACAGTGGTGTCTAGTACCTAACTGAAGAGTATTTTATTAGAAACAATCCGGTGCTGGTTAGGAAGAGATTGATCGCTCCTGCGTATAGTTATGTCTATGAGTAGTTTATGGACATTTACTGTATTTGCAGTTCATTATCCATGCGGCGGGAATCCTGAGGATACCTCCCATCTGAGCAGTTCGAAATAGTCACAGCCCACCTGTTCGAATCCACCTATGACCTTTGGTTATAATGCAGAGGGACATTCCTGTGTCCAATGAACAATGAGATTGTAGGGTCCTTTGTAGTACACTGTATGTTGTGTATATAAAGGCCACTGTCCCCTGACCGGCCAGTACTTTCTCTCATCAACAATTATCAGTTGGATAATTGGAGGACTGGAACCGGTTGCGCTAGCGAGTGTTCCCCTGTATGGTATGTTTCTCTGTGGCCACTTTGTTACCCGTTTAATGTAAGCCATTCATTCTTATTCTATGTATTTGTATTTTCTATCATTTGCTAATGTTTGTATTTCTGTTTAGTTATTGTGTTTAGGTATTAATGTCAGGTCTGTAGTGTATGAACTGTATCTGTTTTCCCCTTTTCACGTACTAAATATCGTCAGTAAAGGTGTTGGAACCTCAGCAAGGAGTGTGTGTTTCACTAGTCAGTATAAAGGGTTTCTGAGCGTCTCAGTCGCTCAAGCAGCTTTCATATCATAAAGGTTAATCAGCGTTACATTGTGTTAATATTACAGTACTAAGGTTTACAGTATAAGCATACCCTTACAGTGTGTTGTTACAAGGTTGTCTGTGTGTAGATCAGTGAGCGTCAGTGCCGCTCGTATCCCGCTCTCTCGGTACAGCATCCGCTACGCTATTAGCGTAGCATTACGGTACTCGGGCCGCCTATAGCGTGCTCGATACCAAGCGTAAGCCGTGAGCGAACGTGCCGCTAGTGCGTCTCAACCACGGCTCAGCATCTGCTACGCTAAGTGCATACCATTACGGCACCTCATGCGCCTATTGCGTATGTTGTCTTTAATAAGTATATAGCTTAGGTTCAAGATAAATAATTAGCTTTATCAGTATGGGATGCCAACATGGCAAAATCAGTAACGTCTAGGATGAGATGATTGACTGCTGCTCAAATGGGTTCAATTTGGACATGACCAAAATACTGTATATAGAGCATCCCTGCGAACTTAGTCCTCGACTCAGCATTAAACAATAATTTCCTATAATCAATGGCCCTCATTCCGAGTTGTTTGCTCGGTAAATTTCATCGCATCGCAGCGATTTTCCGCTTAGTGCGCATGCGCAATGTCCGCACTGCGACTGCGCCAAGTAAATTTGCTATGAAGTTAGTATTTTTACTCACGGCTTTTTCATCGCTCAGGCGATCGTAGTGTGATTGACAGGAAATGGGTGTTTCTGGGCGGAAACAGGCCATTTTATGGGCGTGTGGGAAAAAACGCTACCGTTTCCGGAAAAAACGCGGGAGTGGCTGGAGAAACGTAGGAGTGTCTGGGCGAACGCTGGGTGTGTTTGTGACGTCAAACCAGGAACGACAAGCACTGAACTGATCGCAGATACCGAGTAAGTCTGAAGCTACTCTGAAACTGCTAAGAAGTTTGTAATCGCAATATTGCGAATCTTTCGTTCGCAATTTTAAGAAGCTAAGATTCACTCCCAGTAGGCGGCGGCTTAGCTTGAGCAACTCTGCAAAAATCGCCTTGCGAGCGAACAACTCGGAATGAGGGCCAATATTAGGCAATTTCTGCACTGCCGGTGCATGCATGTGCATGGTCTTAAACTGTGACTGCATGCAATTTCAGTCAAAGTACTGTCAGGGGGCCTTGATGGAGCGTGGATGCCGCATTTTTTACGCACAATTTTGGGGGCGTGGTCCAGACAATGCAGGTGTGTCTGGACAAGTTGTGGGATGGGCCGCGGCAGCTGCATGATGTCACATGCAACTGCTGTGACACAAAAGATGGTGGCCCTCCGCCTGCCTTTACAGCGAGCGCATCACTGTTAGTGATGCGTTCCCATTTTAGCAGGGCGGGAGCAGGACCCGGCATGCAGTGCAGACTTGCTAGTGTAAAGGGTTGCAGTTGTGTATCTTTTCTCAGAACTACAACCCATGCTGAATCAGGCTCACAGTGCATAGGAAGTATGGAAATTTATATGCAAGCACTGTGGGATCATGTACCACTGTAAATATATTTTCAATGAATTTTCAATAAATTTTCACAATGTTGAACCGAAGTAGCTGAGGAGACCAGGATGGATCGAACCTATTCCCAGAAATCTACCCACATGGTCTCTCCCATGTCCCTTTCTCAGGACTTTTCAATGGAAACCAAGGGGGAGAATTATGAGTAGATAGTAGAAGAAAGAAAGAAATTGATGAAACAGACAGTTTGCAAAAGATCAGATTCAAGTTGGGCCTACCTACAAGAGACTTGATCGGAAAGCCAGTACACACCCTAAGTAAGCTGTGATTCATAAAAATATAATCTAAGATCTGGGACCCACAAGCCCCCTCCTCTAGCTGGGCTTTGTGACACCATCAACCACAGCCGGGCTTTCTCCCAGCCCAGAGGGAATGAGAAAACCTTCTTGTAAACCTGACAGTGCAGATGAAGGAATGTTAATAAGAAGATCCTGAAAGACATAAATAAGATGGGGAAGGACATTCATCTTAAGAGTGTTAGATCACACTGTCCATGAGATAAACTGAGTAGACCAGGTCCAGAGGTCCTTGCCAATAGCACAGAACAGGCCAGGGTAGTTAAGCTTCATACAACTAAGAATAATGTCTGGTTAGGAAGACACCTAGACACTTACGCCAGGTCTATTTCCACTTAAAAGTTAAAGTTTTGAGACAATGTCAATCTGAGAGAGTCAGGGAAACTAAGGTCCTTAAGGTCATTAATTCTAAAGTAGCAGCATTAATCTTGAAATTGTATAGCTCTCCAAAGTCCTTCAGTACTCAGAGGTGCATATCTAAAAATTTATGAGTAAAATAAATCTTGGAAAAATGCTGTAAGGATGGAAAAAGAGACAGAGTAAGTGAATAGGAGAGGGTATTTAGGTGGACAGGGGGAGAAGGGAATCAAAAGAAGAGACAGGGTAGGAGTAAAAGGGAAAGGGAATATCAGCATTACACAAAAACATCTATATTATGTATCAACAAAGTTAGACATGGAGTAAATTATAGTCTTTGTCTTGGAGCTACTGTACCAGGGGTTGAGGGAGTCAGGCAGGCAGAGAAGAGATCAAGCTCCTTAAACACCTCCATGCCATGAGTTGGAGACTGTCGAAGTTGAAAATATTATAGTCACATGCATCACGTGCAAACACCACACAGAGTGGACTCGGTGCGGGTGCTTGTTCTGCCATGCGTGCGCATACTCGAACGTTGCGTATATTGGCTCACGAGTTCCTGCTTATAAGCGTGTGGTATGAGAAAATACGGAAGCATATGCATTCGCATGGAAGAGCCACAAAGACATATCTGATATTTTATCCACATAGCGCATAATTTACACATAGCCTACACGCACCACATCAGCGAGTTACATTAACTTCCAAGGTATAACAACAGAGGGATTCAACTTTACAGGATATGAGGGGAGAGAATTAGGTTAGGAGGTGGTGTTTGGTATCCAGCTGTACAGTATTTCAAGGGCAATATTCTGATTGCAGTTTGCAGAAAGTAGCACGCTCCTGCTCATAGATATGCGCAGGAACAGAATATTAATATTACACTGTATGTACTGTACTCTTGATATTCGGCAAGAACCCAGTGGAGAACATCTGCAAGTGCACCTGGACCAGGCATCGCCCACCTATTCAAACCCACCTATGACCCCTCATGTACTGTAAATGACCAGTCCTTTGACCTATGGATGAAGAAATTACAGTTTCCTTTGTTTCACATTTTGGACTATTGTATAAAAGCCAAGCCTCCTTGCCGGTCACACACATTCTCTGAATGTCATCTATCCAGATTGACTGAGGACCGGGACCGGGAGGCGCAGGCGATCAAACGTATGTATCCATTGGTTGTAGCTTCTTCTCTTGTATTATTGTATTTCTGTTGTAACCCCCTTTTAAATAAACATTTGTTGCTGGGTTGGACCACAACATTATATATACAATTGGTGTCGCATTTCCTTTCCTGTTAGGGGTTATAAAGTGTATTCCGCTGCACGTGTAGCTGCTTTGTGCTTACAGCGTGACGGCGTGCTTAGGCAACGTGTACGCATTTCATAGTGGTTACACACACACGCTTAGCGGTCGCAGCGGCCTGAACAGCTGTGCATTTAAGGTATTGCTTTTCTTTCCTGAAAATTAATCAAACTTTACAAGATTTTTTTGAATGCATGCGGCCATTATGTGAGAAAAGCGGAGTGACGGGAAAACACCATCTGTAGGTGAACTTACAGTGTGTAATGTCTAGGTAATTTGGATCATTTTCTCTGCTTCTAAATAGTATTAGGGATAATGATTGGAAAGGTTAGCGCACTAATTGGTGGATAGAAGGGTAAATATATTAGGTGTTCGATGATCTGGGTGATATTTGTAGATATCGTGAATATGTGTGTGAAGTAATGATCACTCTGAGAGGATAAATGCCATGTGCTTTATTCTTGTGTGCAATGTCCAATGCAGTATATAAGCTGTCCTTAATAACAGCAACCTCTTATTTATATTAATGGTTCCTTGAAGTTGTTTGTCCACCACTGTCAGGTGTGTCCTGCAGACTACCCTTTACACAGTATACCTTCCTAATGGTATACAGGATGGACCCCAGTTCAGGTGAATGTCAGGTGTACCCTGCGGGTCACCTTTACCATAGGGGTGGTGAGTACCTATGTTCCCTCTGAGCCTGGGTGTCAGGTGGTACTGGCAGTGTATGATCAGTGCGGCGTCCCGCCTGTCATCAAGCTTCTGTGTATAGCGCTGAGGTGTGGGAGAGTGGGCTGTGTATCCTTAGACTTACCGCCGGGGGCAGGTTTTTGTGCCTGCCGACGGTGAGCCGCGTCTCTGCTGTCCCCACCTCAGGCTGTCAGTCCTCGGTGTCCTCTGTCTCCCTCGGTATGCGCTCTGCCCAGCGGCAGCTGGTCTCCACCGTCTCCTCCTCGTCTGTGTCCCGTCCTGCCGCTTCCGGGTTCGCGCGTCACGTTCAGTATCACGTGAGCGCTCTGTTCGTGCAAAGTTCAAAGTGCCGTATTCCCTTCTCCGGCCGGAGAGGGGAATCTGTGAAACTGTGAATCTGTGAGTGAGTGTGGTATTAAATGAGTCCAAACGCGTTTCAGCACGGATGCCTTTGTCTAGGGTTACATGCACATGTTCCTACAGCCATTATATAATACAATCGCTGTATTGATAGGTCAATTTTGATTGTCCTTGGTTGCCACCCTCCAATGTGATTGGAGGTGGTTCAGTCTCAACCTGTCAATCACTTCCGTCATGTCATCTGTGTTTTTTATGTTTCCTCTTATTACTAATACAGATCTCAGTTCTAACCTTGATTCCATTGTCAGTGTTCATTATTGTTTATAGTGATGTAGAATGTACCCAGCTATATGTGCCTCTAAGCAGCAGTCTGTGAGTGACTGCTGTTATTAGAAATGGTGATGAATTACGATATGGGAATGTAACTATGGTGTGGTGGATTCCAGAATATGGTGGGCGGTAAATGTGGGTAAGGCTGTCCCGTCAGTAAGGGGGGGGGGGCAGGGTGAAAACTGGTTGGGCCCATAGGAGCCTGATCCAACATGATTGGGAGGTGGGGGGGAAAAGGAGGGGGGGATGTATTGGGTAAGTATTTTCCAGGTGATTGTGATGTACCTATACACATTATTTGTTAAAGAGCTGCGACAATGTTGTAGTCTATATTAAGTCCCCTTGGTGTAAGGGTCTTCAAATTGTAGATCCATCTGAGTTCCTCCCTATTGATTTTTTTCAGGTAGTCTCCCCCTCGCCAGTTGTTGGTTATCTGTTTTATAGCCAAAAATTGCAGTTTGGACGGGTCCTGCATGTGAGTCTCCCTAAAATGCTGTGAAACACTATGTTTCTCATATCCCTTTTTTATGTTCTGTATATGCTCAGAGATCCTGATCTTTAGTGTTCTGATAGTGCGTCCCACATATTGGAGTCCGCATGGGCATGTGATGAGGTATATCACCCCTTTTGTGTGACACGTGATTTCCTCTCTAATCTCATATTTTTGACCAGTAGTGTTCGAGCAAAATCCTGTGGTGTTCTGTGTTGTTCTAGAGTTTGTTGTTCTGCACCCTAAACATGACCCACAGTGGTGGAAACCTCGCCTTCTCTTGGTACCATCTAATGTAGTCTGTAGTGTTCTTGATGGTGGGATGTGATTGTGTACTAATTTCTCCCTTAGGTCTGGGGCCTTCCTGTACACTACTTTTGGTTGTGGAGGTAGTATTTTCGCTAACGTCTCATCTTGCATTAAAATGGCCCAGTGTTTCATTATGCTCTGTCTCATCCTGCCTGCTCCGGTGTTGTATTGTGTTACAAAGTAAATGTCGTTGTTATGTTGTTTCTCTTTCCTCTCCTTGTATTTCAATAAATCTTGTCTATCTGTGTCCTCCAGTTTCTTGTATGCTTTGTGTACAATTTCCTTGTTATATCTCCTATCTATGAATCTCTGTTTCAGATCTTGTCCTTGTTTGTGGTAGTCTTCTATCTGTGTGCAATTCCTTCTAAGTCGTGTAAATTGTCCTGTCGGAATGCTTTGAAGCCAGTTGGGGTGATGGCCACTTGTAGATAAGATGTAACTGTTAACGTCCACCTGTTTGTGGTGCGTACGTGTTAGAATCTTATTGTTCACAATGTGGATCTCTAGATCAAGGAATACTACTTGTTCTTTGCTGTATTGTGTTGTGAAACGTAAATTCCTGTCATTATTACTGATGTATAGTAGAAATGTCTGTAATTCGTTCTCTGTCCCCTTCCATATGAATAAGATATCATCTATATATCTGTGCCAGAGGACCAGGTTCGCTCCAAAGTCATGCCCCTTCCAGATGTAATCCTCCTCCCACTTACTCATAAACAGGTTAGCATAACTCGGGGCGAACCTGGTCCCCATAGCTGTCCCTGTCCGCTGTTTGTAGTATTTATTGTCAAACCAGGTGTAATTATGTTCCAATATGAATGTGATGGCCTTTATTATGAAATCTGTCTGTAGAGGTTGTAGTGTGTTGTCTTGTGAGAGGAAGTGTCTTGCGCTATCAGTCCCTTGCTTGTGGTCTATGATTGTGTACAGGGATGTTACGTCACTTGTCACTAAAATCATATCTTCTGTCCAAGCTGTATCCTGTAGTATTTGAAGTGTGTGAGTGGTGTCTCTTAGGTGGGATTTCTGTTTAACTACATGTTGTTGGAGGAAAGAGTCTATGTATCTGGAAAGATTGGATGTAAGTGAATTGATCCCTGAAATTATGGGTCTCCCTGGTGGGTGTTCCAAGTCTTTGTGTATCTTCGGGAGGTAATAGAATACTGGTATCACAGGGTTTGATGGAGTGAGAAAGTCAAATTCCTTCTTGTTGATGATCCCTAATGATAGGCCTTCATTCAGTAATGATTGTAACTGCCGTTTGTACTCTTGTGTTGGATCCCCTGTCAGTTTGGTGTATGTTTGTGTGTCCCCAAGTAGTCGTTCTGATTCTTGTATGTAGTCATTTTTGTCAAGTAATACGATGCCGCCCCCCTTGTCCGCCGGTTTGATGATCAGTGTTTTGGAGCTCTTAAGTTCCTCCAAAGCTTGTATCTCTCCCCTATCCAAATCTAGATGTTTGTTACATGTGTTATCCATTTTATCTAAGTCATTTGTGAGTAGTTGTTCAAAGGTGTTGATTATGTGTCCCTTTATGTGTTGTGGGTAGAATGTTGATTGCGGTTTGTAGTCAGTGTGTTTGAAAGTTGAGGTTTGTTCATCTGGTATGTGTTGTAGGTGAGTTTGTGCAAATAATTTTTTGAGTGTAATATTCCTAGTGAATGCCTGTATGTCCATATAAGTGTAAAATTTATTCATCTTTTTAGTCGGGGCAAATTTGAGTCCTTTGTTAAGTAATTTCTTGTGTTGATCCTCTAGGTGGAAACTGCTTAGGTTAAATATCCCTTCAGAGGACGGTTTTTTCTCTGTGTCCTTACTGGTTTTGTTTTTTTGGCCTCCCCTACAACCTCGTCTGGTTCCATGAGTTTTCTTTTGTTGGTTTGTGTGTGTTTTGACGGTGTTCGGCAGGCCGCAATGCCTGCCTCTAAATCTAAAAAATCTATGTCCCAATGTTCTCCATTTTTGGTTGTTGTACTGATGGGTGTTTGATCTTGTGTTTCCTCTATTTGTGTGGTATTTTCTGTCCCTAGGTTGCCTTGTTTTCCTATCTGTGTATCTGTTAGTGCCGTCAGACATCCTTTCTCCAGGGATTGTCTTATTGTGGCCTCGTACTTTGGATCCTCTATCTCGTGGATGGAGAAAGATGATTCTGCTTCTATCATGCATGATATGTCCGTGATGTCTGATTCTGTTTCAGATTCTCTATCTGTGGATCTTGTTGTGTTTGAGTGGATCAATGTCATGTATGCCTGATACGTCAGGATCTTGTTGGTGTTTGGGTGTCTGTATGTTTTTGAACTTGTCTTATGTGTGTTTGTTCTCTGGGACCAGATCCTTAAACAAGAGTAGATGTGAATGCTGATAAGGAATGGCAGCCCCCTCCCCCCTACCAGCGGAAAGTAACTGCGACTTAATGTGCAAGAAATGCATTCATAGAATGTGGCTGGTCTGAAGGTGGTTTCAAGTGCAGTGCCCTGTGTGCGCGATCCAAGAGAAATTGAATCTTTGACAGTTATGGGAGGATTTGCATGAACAGTCTTTCAAGGTAGATTGGAAGATTAGCTAGTTCAATCAATTTTGGAATGTTCCGGATGCGCAGAAAATTCCTGTAAGATCTTTTTTTTCCAATCTTCTACATTCTCATGCAAAAGGTTCACCTCTGAACGCAGAACAGAGAATTCCTGATCCATAACCACCTGAAAGGAACAGAGCTTGTGCATTCTCTTTTCCACAGTATTGGTGCTGGTTTCCAACAAAGCTATTTCAGATTTTATGTCCTAAACTGCCGCTTTCAACTCCACCCTGAACATGTCATAAGGACCACATTTGAGGCTGATGCCTGGAGTGGGTGTGGGGGAGAGAGCTCATATATTGTGTGAATTCAGGGGAGGAGGGCTGGGCAGAGGTATATTATCCACACTTAGGTCCAAAGAAGGAAGCAGAGACCCATAGAGGAGAAGTTACAATTGGCCATGAGGTGAAGAAGAAGGGTAGGCCTGGTGTCAAAATAAAGCCTTCAGCATAATATCAACTAGAATTAGTTGGTCATAACAATGAGCCTTGGCATGTAAGGATAATGGATCACATGTCACTGTGTGAATGAGAGTTTACAAAGAAAGTCACAGAGCCTGAAGAGCTGCAGCACAGCATGGTTGATAGGTACTCTTAAGCTTTAAAGGTCACTATCCCTGCAACAGCGTGCCATGTAAACTAATCGATCAAATAGCTCTTCCTTAAGAATACCACACAGGTATCCAGAGCCACAGCAAGGTCCAGCTTCAGCAGTGGATCACATGTAGGATAACTTCAGTCAACAGCACAGGAAACTCACACAGGATAAATCAGTTTCACTATCTGGTGGAATAATGCATCTGAAGGGGATAATAATAAATCCTAAGTGCACCCCCTTTCAAAATGGCTTCCAAGGGCCTACAGAGCTTGGTACCTGTTATGGGTATCATCCTCCAGATATACCTGCTGTGAATGGAAGTAGTAGGAGCTGCTACAGTGCTGCAAGGCTGGGTCCAGAGTTTCAAGATGGCGGCCATTACCAGTGCTCACTTACATCGGTACCTGCTGAGGATCCACTACCTGTCCCACCACCAAGGGACTGATGGCTGGGTCTCCTAAAGGGATGCGTGGGAATGGAGCCAGGAGGATCACAACACAGTAGTCCATGAAGCCACCACCAGCGTGCTTCATGATCTTCTGATATCAAGAGACAGAGGTGACTCTTGAATCTTAATCCTTTTATATCTCTGTGCAGTGTATGATAATGTGGACCATAGAATTCTTATTGCGTACCTTTTAAATTTCTGTTGGCCTGATTCACAGAAGGAGGAAATAGGAGTAAAAACCACAGGAGGCATCTTGTGTAAAAAGTAATGATGAGCGGGTTCGGTTCCCCGGAAACCGAACCCCCCCGAACTTCACCCATTTTACACGAGTCCGAGGCATACTCGGATTCTCCCGTATGGCTCTGTTAACCCGAGCGCGCCCGAACGTCGTCATCATCCCGCTGTCGGATTCTCGCGAGATTCAGATTCTATATAAGCAGCCGCGCGTCGCCGCCATTTTCACTCGTGCATTGGAAATGTTAGGGAGAGGACGTGGTTGGCGTCCTCTCCGTTTTTAATCATTGTTGATGCAAATATTTGTGCTTGCTTTGTATTATTAATATAGGAGGAGTACAGTGCAGAGTTTTGCTAATCAGTGACCACCAGTTTTATCCGTTCTCTGCCTGAAAAAAACGCTCCTTATCCATTATCTGTGCTCAGTGTGCTGCATATATCTGTGCTCACACTGCTTAATTGTGGGGACTGAGGAGCAGCAGTATTATATAGGAGGAGTACAGTGCAGAGTTTTGCTGACAGTGACCACCAGTATACGTTGTCTGCCTGAAAAACACTCCATATATGTGCTCAGTGTGCTGCATATATCTGTGCTCATACTGCTTAATTGTGGGGACTGGGGAGCAGCAGTATTATATAGGAGGAGTACAGTGCAGAGTTTTGCTGACTGTGACCACAAGTATACGTTGTCTGCCTGTAAAACACATATCTGTGCTGCATTGTAGTATATAGTAGGAGTACAGTGCATAATTTTGCTGACCACCAGTATATAATATATAGGAGTATGGTACAGAAGGCCACTGCTGTACCTACCTCTGTGTCGTCAAGTATACTATCCATCCATACCTGTGGTGCATTTCAGTTTTGCACAGTTTGCTGACCACCAGTATATAATATATAGCATTACGGTACAGTAGGCCACTGCTGTACCTACCTCTGTGTCGTCAAGTATACTATCCATCCATACCTGTGGTGCATTTCAGTTTTTCACAGTTTGCTTACCACCAGTATATAATATATAGCATTACGGTACAGTAGGCCACTGCTGTACCTACCTCTGTGTCGTCAAGTATACTATCCATCCATACCTATGGTGTATTTCAGTTTTGCACAGTTTGCTGACCACCAGTATATAATATATAGCATTACGGTACAGTAGGCCACTGCTGTACCTACCTCTGTGTCGTCAAGAATACTATCCATCCATACCTGTGGTGCATTTCAGTTTTGCACAGTTTGCTGACCACCAGTATATAATAATTAGCATTACGGTACAGTATGCCACTGCTGTACCTACCTCTGTGTCGTCAAGTATACTATCCATCCATACCTGTGGTGCATTTCAGTTTTGCACAGTTTGCTGACTACCAGTATATAATATATAGCATTACGGTACAGTAGGCCACTGCTGTACCTACCTCTGTGTCGTCAAGTATACTATCCATCCATACCTGTGGTGCATTTCAGTTTTGCACAGTTTGCTGACCACCAGTATATAATATATAGCATTACGGTACAGTAGGCCACTGCTGTACCTACCTCTGTGTCGTCAAGTATACTATCCATCCATACCTGTGGTGCATTTCAGTTTTGCACAGTTTGTTGACCACCAGTATATAATATATAGCATTACGGTACAGTAGGCCACTGCTGTACCTACCTCTGTGTCGTCAAGTATACTATCAATCCATCCCTGTGGTGCATTTCAGTTTTGCACAGTTTGCTGACCACCAGTATATAATATATAGCATTACGGTACAGTAGGCCACTGCTGTACCTACCTCTGTGTCATCAAGTATACTATCCATCCATACCTGTGGTGCATTTCAGTTGTGCGCAGTATATATAGTAGTAGGCCATTGCTATTGATACTGGCATATAATTCCACACATTAAAAAATGGAGAACAAAAATGTGGAGGTTAAAATAGGGAAAGATCAAGATCCACTTCCACCTCGTGCTGAAGCTGCTGCCACTAGTCATGGCTGAGACGATGAAATGCCATCAACGTTGTCTGCCAAGGCCGATGCCCAATGTCATAGTAGAGAGCATGTAAAATCCAAAAAACAAAAGCTCAGTAAATTGACCCAAAAATCTAAATTGAAAGCGTCTGAGGAGAAGCGTAAACTTGCCAATATGCCATTTACGACACGGAGTGGCAAGGAACGGCTGAGGCCCTGGCCTATGTTCATGGCTAGTGGTTCAGCTTCACATGAGGATGGAAGCACTCATCCTCTCGCTAGAAAAATGAAAAGACTTAAGCTGACAAAAGCACAGCAAAGAACTGTGCGTTCTTCTAAATCACAAATCCCCAAGGAGAGTCCAATTGTGTCGGTTGCGATGCCTGACCTTCCCAACACTGGACGGGAGGAGCTTGCGCCTTTCACCATTTGCATGCCCCCTGCAAGTGCTGGAAGGAGCACCCGCATTCCAGTTCCTGATAGTCAAATTGAAGATGTCACTGTTTAAGTACACCAGGATGAGGATACGGGTGTAGCTGTTGCTGGGGAGGAAATTGACAAGGAGGATTCTGATGGTGAGGTGGTTTGTTTAAGTCAGGCACCTGGCGAGACACCTGTTGTCCGTGGGACGAATATGGCCATTGACATGCCTGGTCAAAATACAAAAAAAAAACAGCTCTTCGGTGTGGAATTATTTCAACACAAATGCGGACAACAGGTGTCAAGCCGTGTGTTGCCTTTGTCAAGCTATAATAAGTAGGGGTAAGGACGTTAACCACCTAGGAACATCCTCCCTTATACGTCACCTGGACCGCATTCATCAGAAGTCAGTGACAAGTTCAAAACTTTGGGTGACAGGGTGTCCACTGACCACTAAATCCCTTCCTCTTGTAACCAAGCTCCTGCAAACAACACCACCAACTCCCTCAGTGTCAATTTCCTCCTTACACAGGAAAGCCAATAGTTCTGCAGGCCATGTCACTGGCAAGTATGACGAGTCCTCTCCTGCCTGGGATTCCTCCGATGCATCCTTGAGTGTAACGCCTACTGCTGCTGGCGCTGGTGTTGTTGCTGCTTGGAGTCGATCGTCATCCCAGAGGGGAAGTCGGAAGACCACTTGTACTACTTCCAGTAAGCAATTGACTGTCCAACAGTCCTTTGTGAGGAAGATGAAATATCACAGCAGTCATCCTTCTGCAAAGTGGATAACTGAGGCCTTGGCAGCCTGGGCGGTGAGAAACGTGGTTCCGGTATCCACCGTTAATTCAGAGGCAACTAGAGACTTGATTGAGGTACTTTGTCCCCGGTACCAAATACCATCTAGGTTCCATTTCTCTAGGCAGGCGATACCGAAAATGTACGCAGACCTCAGAAAAAGAGTCACCAGTGTCCTAAAAAATGCAATTGTACCCAATGTCCACTTAACCACGGACATGTGGACTAGTGGAGCAGGGCAGACTCAGGACTATATGACTGTGACAGCCCACTGGGAAGATGTATTGCCTCCCGCTGCAAGAACAGCAGCGGCAGCACCAGTAGCAGCATCTCTCAAATGCCAACTCGTTCCTAGGCAGGCTACGCTTTGTATCACCGCTTTCCATAAGAGGCACACAGCTGACAACTTCTTACGGAAACTGAGGAACATCATCGCAGAATGGCTTACCCCAATTGGACTCTCTTGGGGATTTGTGACATCGGACAATGCCACCAATATTGTGCATGCATTACATCTGGGCAAATTCCAGCACGTCCCATGTTTTGCATATACATTGAATTTGGTGGTGCAGAATTATTTTAAAAACGACAGGGGCATGCAAGAGATGCTGTCGGTGGCCCGAAGAATTGCGGGCCACTTTCAGCATTCAGCCACCGCGTGCCGAAGACTGGAGCACCAGCAAACATTCCTGAACCTGCCCTGCCTTCATCTGAAGCAAGAGGTGGTAACGAGGTGGAATTCAACCCTGTATATGCTTCAGAGGATGGAGGAGCAGCAAAAGGCCATTCAAGCCTATACATCTGCCCACGATATAGGCAAAGGAGGGGGAATGCACCTGAATCAAGCGCAGTTGAGAATGATTTCAACGTTGTGCAAGGTTCTGCAACCCTTTGAACTTGCCACACGTGAAGTCAGTTCAGACACTGCCAGCCTGAGTCAGGTCATTCCCCTCATCAGGCTTTTCCAGAAGAAGCTGGAGACATTGAAGGAGGAGCTAAAACAGAGCGATTCCGCTAGGCATGTGGGACTTGTGGATGGAGCCCTTAATTCGCTTAACCAGGATTCACGGGCATAGGTGTGCGCAGGGGGGGTGCCTGGTGCGCACAGGCACCCCCTAATGTCCGGCACCCCGATCTCACATGCCTGATGCAGCGATCGCAGAGCAGGCTGATTACTGTCTCCTCTGCGCTGCACCCTGTCAGGACTGCATTACTGACCGGGCGCCTGGGTTAATCGAGAGTGCCACTGCCACCGTCTTTCAAATTCCCAGCTCCACCACCATGTACAAAAACAGCGTGATGTGATGTGATTACGTCATGCTGCTCGCACGCCCATCCGTCACACCCACCACATACACACCTCTCTCCTTCTATTCTATGCCAACGCCAGCCACTGATGAGGATCAGCATGCAGCCAGCATTCCTCTTAGGAAGACAAATTCAATACTGGCAGGCGGATGGCAGCAGAATTGACACGTCACTCGTTTTTCCAGCAGCGGCAGCAATACCAGTCTGCGACTGTCAGTTTAGTTACTGACTTGTAAGTAAGCTGCTGCAGCTTGCAGGGGAAAGAGAGGGGGAGCCAGACCAGGCTGAGGAGGAGCAGTGTAATTGCAGCGAGTGCCATCAGGGGTGTTTGGTGCACACCACATCTGACAATGTATCTGCTTTATTAGGATTGGTACAAAGGTGGATATTTTATATGCGTTGACCATCAATAGATGGTGCTAAACACGCCCAAAAGGCGGTGCTAGACACACCCCTCCGACGGTGCACCCCCTAATAAAATGTGCTGCGCACGCCAGTGTTCACGGGTGGTCAATCTGTTGAAATCAGAGCACTACATTTTGGCCACCGTGCTCGATCCTAGGTTTAAAACCTACGTTGTATCTCTCTTTCCGGCAGACGCAAGTCTGCAGAGGTTCAAAGACCTGCTGGTGAGAAAATTGTCAAGTCAAGCGGAACGTGACCCGTCAACATCTCCTCCTTCACATTCTCTTGCAACTGGGGGTGCGAGGAAAAGGCTAAGAATTCCGAGCCCACCCGCTGGCGGTGATGCAGGGCAGTCTGGAGCGAGTGCTGACATGTGGTCCGGACTGAAGGACCTGCCAACGATTACTGACATGTTGCCTACTGTCACTGCATATGATTCTCTCACCATTGAAAGAATGGTGGAGGATTATATGAGTGACCGCATCCAAGTAGGCACGTCAGACAGTCCGTACGTATACTGGCAGGAAAAAGAAGCAATTTGGAGGCCCTTGCACAAACTGGCTTCATTCTACCTAAGTTGCCCTCCCTCCAGTGTGTACTTCGAAAGAGTGTATAGTGCAGCAGCTCACCTTGTCAGCAATCGGCGTACGAGGTTACTTCCAGAAAATGTGGAGAAGATGATGTTCATCAAAATGAATTATAATCATTTCCTCCGTGGAGACATTCACCAGCAGCAATTGACTCCAGAAAAAACACAGGTATCTGAGATGGTGGATTCCAGTGGGGACGAATTAATAATCTGTGAGGAGGGGGATGTACACAGTGAAAGGGGTGAGGAATTGGAGGATGATGATGAGGTGGACATCTTGCCTCTGTAGAGCCAGTTTGTGCAAGGAGAGATTGATTGCTTCTTTTTTTGGTGGGGGCCCAAACCAACCAGTCATTTCAGTCACAGTCGTGTGGCAGACCCTGTCGCTGAAATGATGGGTTCGTTAAAGTGTGCATGTCCTGTTTATACAACATAAGGGTGGGTGGGAGGGCCCAAGGACAATTCCATCTTGCACCTCTTTTTTCTTTCATTTTTCTTTGCATCATGTGCTGTTTAGGGACAATTTTTTTGAAGTGCCATCCTGCCTGACACTGCGGTGCCACTCCTAGATGGGCCAGGTGTTTGTGTCGGCCACTTGTGTCGCTTAGCTTAGTCACACAGCAACCTTGGTGCGCCTCTTTTTTTCTTTGCATCATGTGCTGTTTGGGGACAATTTTTTTGAAGTGCCATCCTGCTTGACACTGCAGTGCCACTCCTAGATGGGCCAGGTGTTTGTGTCGGCCACTTGGGTCGCTAAGCTTAGTCACACAGCGACCTTGGTGTGCCTCTTTTTTTCTTTGCATCATGTGCTGTTTGAGGACAATTTTTTTTGAAGTGCCATCCTGCCTGACACTGCAGGGCCACTCCTAGATATGCCAGGTGTTTGTGTCGGCCACTTGTGTCGCTTAGCTTAGTCACACAGCGACCTTGGTGCGCCTCTTTTTTTCTTTGCATCATGTGCTGTTTGGGGACAATTTTTTTGAAGTGCCATCCTACCTGACACTGCAGTGCCAATCCTAGATGGGCCAGGTGTTTGTGTCGGCCACTTGGGTCGCTTAGCTTAGCCATCCAGCGACCTCGGTGCAAATTTTAAGACTAAAAATAATATTGTGAGGTGTGAGGTGTTCAGAAAAGACTGAAAATGAGTGTAAATTATGGTTATTGAGGTTAATAATACTATGGGATCAAAATGACCCCTAAATTCTATGATTTAAGCTGTTTTTTAGGGTTTTTTTGTAAAAAAACACCAGAATCCAAAACACACCCGAATCCGACAAAAAAATTTCAGGGAGGTTTTGCCAAAATTCGTCCGAATCCAAAACACGGCCGCGGAACCGAATCCAAAACCAAAACACAAAACCCAAAAAATGTCCTTATTCCAACTAGGCAAAGATGTTTGTACCCTGTCCCTTACTGTCTTATTGAGTCCGTCCATTAGCGCAGAGACAGCCACTTCCCTATAATTCGCATCGTTCCCTGTATCTGATACCCCCATGTATCTATCCATTATTTGCAGGGCCGATGGAAATATTCAGATGTCATTTCATTTTCCCTCTGTTTTATGGAGAAAGTTCTTCTCCACTTAATGGGGAAACACAACTCTAGTTGCCTATTAATTTGTTCTATATTTTCCTGATTGTTTCTGTCAGTCATAGGACTATCCGACTCTAGCCTACAATCAGTAATACATTTTTGGGTGTCAATATTAGGGGGTAGGCACGCTTTCAAAACTATCCGCCAGTGTGTGTTTGTCGGTTCATACGCATTACCCAGATCTCTGATAAATTTCTGACATCTGGCTAAATGCTTCCGAGGGTCGGGGAATTCTGAAATGATTGAACGCAGCTCATCTCTGGGCCACGGGCAATATATTGCATTATTCCTGGTGAGGACTACTCCCTGACTATCGGTTCCCCCATTGGGAGTTACTATTTCCAAGACAGGGTGTAATCCTACCGTTCCGTTCCTAATCTGTTTACTGTGAGGTGTTGTCTCTGTGCAATGAACTGTCTCACACCTACCGGTAGCTGCGACCTCACTAGTTCTTTCATTGGGGAACATTGTTACTGCTTTACCTGGTTGGACAGGCCCCACCTGAGTGTCCTGCAAAGTGACTGCTTGGAGGATAGCTGCGATTTGGCTGGATCCTTCATCTTCCTGTGACTTATAACCTTGAAAAGACTTCAAAACAGGATACATCTTGCAAAAATTAGGGTTAATACATTGTTTTTGCATACTACTATCCTTTACGGATATACCATTGACTGTAGCCATCTCTTCCCCTTCGACCTGTGTCGACACTGGTGTGTTTGTGTTCTCATTCCCGCTAGGTTTTGAACCTGTTTTGCGAATTTGTTCTCTTTGCATATCCCACTCCTGTTGCCATAATTTGAAACAATTATTATGTCTCTTCCTTTGTTTTCTGATTTAAGAAGACATATACTACTGCTTACATTCTGCAGTACCTCTGGTTCAAAGCTGCCCACCCTAGGGAATGGTTCCCTATCTTTGTCAGTCATACATTCCCATTCAGACAAAAAGCCTTCCGTGTGTGATCCATATTTTCCACACATAACAAACCTCGCTGACCCCTTGGGCTGCGGCACCTCAACCTGAACCCTGGTTAAACGTCCACCGCTTGTGCAATTGGATCCCATCGCGGACTTTTTCCTATTACGCAATCCCCAATGCACAATATCAATAGACGGTGAAAGTTCTTAAAGCACTTTCACCCACTCCTTCTCCGCCGGGTACCACGACTCACTCCAATAGTGACCACCACGTACCCAGTGAGGTCCCTATCTGATTTCTATTCACTGGAAGTGTTTAGGAGTGACTTACCTATTCCAATGAATATACACCGCTGGAGATTTTCCTGAGAGAGACCAGCGAAAACTGCCTATACACTTATATACAAATCACAATTGCCTATGCTCTATACAGTGCTAATGGTACCGCAATTTTACGCAAAGCACATTAAGGGGTATCCAGTTGCGCTATATATATTGCATCCACAAATGTGCGGTCCAATCGCACAGCGTATAGGTACTTGTTACCTATCTGCCGTACGATAACGGGTCGTTGTACAAACTGGGACCCTCAGTCCGGAGCGTAATACCAAAAAAAACTTTTTTATTTCAATACTACGTAATAATATGCACTATCACGCTCCGCTACAAATCACCTCACGATTTGTGTTTTAAACCTTATACTAACGTGAGTCAGCCTTCTCATGCAACCAAGCCTCCTCTTACTTGATGTGCCGCACGACGGGATCCCGAAATACTGGGTTCGAATTTCACTCACTCCTACGTTCGCTCACTCAGGTATACTTTGTTTTTCTGTACAGAAAATTTGGATTCATTCAAGTTGGCAGCTTTACCCCAAAGGCAATTTAAAAAAAAAAACTATTTTTACTAAATTTTGTTTTTATACTAAATTTCTTTAGAAACCGTGTAGTTTTGTGCTATTGTAGCGTGGCTACTGTCCCGCCTTTAAAATAAACGAACTATTGTGTAATTTGTACTTAGCGACCGTACTTCTTACGCAATTTTGCGTAAACATGCTACCGTGCGTGTCTATTACGTGGCGTGTACAAAACTGTACGTCCGCAATAGCACAAATCATACAATTTCTATAAATGTGAGCAATATTAACTATAATCGCTCACTTAACACAACACACAGTTTCTTTCTGTATAAACCTTTACTACAAGGCCAGGCTGCATGTGTGTCTTACACTTACTACCTTAACATTTATTTTTAGTTTTAACTATATAGCAACAAATATCCGGTTTCACACAGTTCTAAATGAATCTAGCAATAATCAATAATTCAAATGGTATAATTCAGATTGGATAGCCATCTTGCAGAACATACATTGATATAAACACACACATAATTATAATAATATTATATATAATACACCATTCATTGGTCTCCTATGAGACACCTTACCCTTTCAGTGCTTCTAATTTGCATATCAATGCTGTGTGCTTTTGTCTGCCTGTAAAAGTGGTTTTCACTGCTAAGAAAAAGCAGTAACACAGGTTAATTTGCATTTCAATGGCTATCCTAAACTAGCAAGCAGACTTATCTGAATCCTAGAGGTAGAAGAAAAAAACAACTTTGTTTGTATCTGTGTGTAGTTCTTACATCAAGTATTCATCTCACTATTAACTTTCACTAGGCCCCATTGAAACTATTTGTAATTGACTATGGCATGGGTTAAATAAATGCATTGGTAACTCATAAATCGTGTTTCATGTGACCAAGGAAAGCTGATTATTCTGAGCAGTGAAAGTCAGCTAATTAAGAAAATGACACTCCCATAATGGCCGCTGCTCCTCCCCCTTCCACATCCATGAGGATTACACAAAATGGTGGACAGGTCATGTGGTTAGTCCAAAATGGAGGACAGACCATGCGGCTTCCTTTGTCACAAAGAAATCACACACCATGCAAGCACCTGAAGTTATTTTAGGCCTGAGTTAAAAATAAAAAACTATATCAAAGCTATGCAGCAACTTTTAAATATACTTTTAAACCTACTTAAACAGATAAACAATCCAATCTGAATCAAACACAATATGACTTATTTGAATTTTGTTTTGCAACAATGTGAGAGGGTATGCAAAGTGTATGGGTGCCTTTTGTGTGTACGCTTTTGGCGCCCAAAAAAACTTTCACAGATTTTAAATAGCTTTTTTTCTGTTTACCTTACGAGTTCTACCAGCATCTCTACAAACCATACAGAGCAGACACCATCTAATCCGCAATTTAGTAGGGTTTTCAGTGCATCCAACGACCAAGAAAAGGATATGTAGGATACCTGTCTGCCCTTTGCTGATAGATTAAGTCTGCAGTGACCTGTAAGGTAGCAAGTATGTGGAAAACCGGACGATGCCCCCAATTGATAATGCTGATTATCTTACAGGAATGAAAGCTATACCTTAAACACACCTTAAATACACTTTAAACCTTTAGCCGCTGCGGCCGCTATACTTAATACACACTCTACGCACTTTTTACGCTATTAGCGTACAGAGTCCCGTACAGTGTACGGACTTTGCGTACACACGCCGCGCTGACGGTACAAAGTACTCACAGCGCGTACACACCCAGAGATATACCGCAAACCTTAACAGCTATGCAATGCAATGATAACACACTTTAAACCTTAGCAGGGCAATAAGGACACGACACCAGATTTGTCATTAAATCACTGCCACACCACACCACAGCGTAATATTGCTGAAAGGGGGTTACAATACAATCATACAATACAATATAATATAATATAATATAACAGAGTAAATGGCTACAGTCAATGTACATACGTGATTGGAATCGCTTGTGCTACCCGGTCCGGTCCTCGGTCATCAAATAGATAACTTTGTGAGTCTTGTGTGTGACCAGGCTGCAGCAGACTTTATTTATACAATTCTTCCAAAAGCAATACAATGGATACTGTAATCCCTTTGTCCATTGGACACAGGAATGCACTTTTACAGTACAGGAGAGGTCATAGGTCGATTTGAATAGGTAGGCGATGTCTTTCCCAACTGCTCTTGTGGGTGGTCTCCTTTGGATTCCCGCTGCATACATAATATACAGTAAATACACTTTATATCTATATTCTGCTTCTGCACATAACTATCCGCAGGAACATGCGATCTTCCGCAGACCAACACCGGAATGTTACCCTTAAAATACCCTACAGCTGGATACCAAACACCACCTTATAACCTTAGTCTGTCCCCTCTTATCCTGTAAAGGTGAATCCCTTTGTTCTGTTACCAGTTAAACAGCTATTACTTTCTGATGTGATGCGAGGAGCCTATGTGTACATTGTGCACTGTTTGGATTAAATATGTAATGTGTTTTGATGGCTCTACATGCGTACACAAACTCTGCCGTAAATACCCATACCACGCGCTAATGCGCATGACCGTGGGAGCGACCATACGCAAATTGCGGATATGTGTACGCACAGCAGAACAAGTTCACGCACGGTGGCCATGTGTGTGTAGTTTGTACTTGATGTGTGTACTGCAATATTTTTCGACTTTGACAGTACCGTACTGCTATATATTATATACTGGTGGTCAGCAAACTGTGCAAAACTGAAATGCACCACAGGTATGGATGGATAGTATACTTGACGACACAGAGGTAGGTACAGCAGTGGCCTACTGTACCGTACTGCTATATATTATATACTTGTGGTCAGCAAAATTGTGCACTGTACTCCTCCTATATATACTACAATGCAGCACAGATATGGAGCGTTTTTCAGGCAGAGAACGTATAATACTGGTGGTCACTGGTCAGCAAAACTCTGCACTGTACTCCTATATAATATACTGGTGGTCCCCAGTCCCCACAATAAAGCAGTGTGAGCACAGATATATGCAGCACACTGAGCACAGATATGGAGCGTTTTTCAGGCAGAGAACGTATAATACTTGTGGTCACTGGTCAGCAAAACTCTGCACTGTATCCTCCTATATAATACTGGTGGTCCCTAGTCCCCACAATATAGCAGTGTGAGCACAGATATTTGCAGCACACTGAGGGTACATAGGGTTTTCACAGGGAAACATCATGGTGTAGAGATGGATCTGGATCCAGGCACCAACAGATAAAGCTTTAGCTGTCCCAGGATGCATTAAAGCCCTCCTCTATAACCCCGCCTCCAGGCACTGTGAGCTCAGTTTTGTAGTTGGTGCCTACAGTAGCAGGTCACTTAACGGAGGCTGCGCAGGCAGCCCTGAAAGCTTTTGATTTTTTACAAGAAATTAACTTATTTCTTCATGAGCTGGCAGCGCTGTAAGTCAGGGTGACTTCAGTGCTGTAGCTCCATCACCTCCCAAGCGGCTCCGCATACTCCCACTGGTTTGCCTGGGTACTTGCGGTGGGGACGTCCGTGGTAATAGGCACAGCCGTGGAATGCTCCCAGGGTTCACGTGGCTGCTACCGGTAGGAAGGTAAGATGGTCTACTAGAGGGACCTGCCATTAAGTCGTGTTCTTACTGCAATCTGGTGAGATGGACTACGACGCTGGTGTTGACACTGTCACTGAGCAGTGACCCCACTAGAATACCAGGACATAAATGCATAGGTTTAGGTGTATTAACACCTAGATTAATAAGGCCCTTTAGTACCTGGGGTGGAAAACCAGCATAGGGGAGGTGGCGCTTGACCGCTTGCCCCTCCCCCAGCTCTGGGCTCCATCTACAGCAGATTTCCTGCCCCTGAGCTGCCTCACTACTTCCCTCACAGGATACTCAGGGCAGCCATTTTGCACAACAGCAGGTCTCCGGGATTGCTGGGCAATGTCTCTTTGTAAAAATGCTGAACAGGACTGCTTTCTACAAACACTTGAGTATCCTACCTGTCTCATTAGACAGTGTTAGTTGAGAATACTGTTACTTGCAAATAATTTTGTACGAGTTGTCTGCTATATCTGCCAGTCTCCGGGCTGTGTTGTGATATACCGTAGGGGTCCATTGCAGTATTAATCTGATATAATCTCTGCACTGTGTGTGACTGAGTGCCTCTGCCTGCTGTCTGGTGTCACTTTCAAGTGTATCTCCGATATATCTCTCCCTATTATTCTACACCATGGGCTGAGGTGCGTTTGGGTTATTATTACTATTACATTTTATGTATAAGGCGCCACAAGTGTTACGCAGTGCCGTACAAAGGACAGTTCAGGGAGACAAAACTTAGCATAACAGTAATTAAATAACAAAAATGGAGTACAGGTAACAAAGAGCACCACAATTCTCATACATAATACAGCTAAGATGTAAGTAGTGAGGGAGTGATCATCGTACTACTTGGGGCTGGCGGCCATAGATAGAGAGGAGCCTTTACCAGTAGGAGAAAAAGCAGGTAAAGATGGTTGCTGACTGAAATGTGTCGAGAAGAGGGCTTAGACATCAATAGGAAAGAGGGTCCTGCTCTGAAGAGCTAACAATCTAGTGGGGAGGGGTGACAGACAGATGACATGAGGTGCAAGCAAGCAGGAGGAAGCCTGTAGAATATAAGTAACACAGGTTTTATCAATATACATATATATGTATATTAATCTGTGTCACAGTCACATTGTACCCAGTACTGCTTGCATTAAGTATTCTGCACTTTTTACATTGCATTTATCGTACTGTATAAGTCCAGTTGTTTCCATTATCATAATGTCTAACAAAAAGGGCTGCAAACAGGCTGAATCCCCTGTGTTACTGTCATGCAGAATGTGCTCAGCTGGTTTGGCTGAGGGAAACATATTACGTGACGGTCTCTGTACTGTTTGTTATATGTCTACAAGTCAGTCCGCTTCTCCTGCCCCAGCTCAGAAGCCCCCATGGGCAGCATTTTCATCATTACTGGGTACTCTGGTAGAACACATTGTGCCCCCTATGGATCCACCTGTGGCGCTACCTTCTGAACCCAACACTGGCAGAAAATTTGTCTAATCAATTTCAGCAGCTTAATCAGTCGCTGGCTAGACAGAATGCTCCCAAAGGAAACACACGTCTCTAATCCCTCCAAGTGGTCTACTTCTTCCTCACAATCCACTATCCTCTTTGATGTTTAATCTGAAGAGGAGGGGGAGCATAGAGTTCTCTCTGACACAGACTACTGTGTTGCAGACAGTGTCGGACTGGGACATAAAGAGCACACCGGGGGAATGCAGTGATAGGGGCCCATACTTAATGGTGTTGACAGCCTACAAAGGGGGTGTGGCCAGTCTCCACAGAGGCTTAACATACACAATAGTCTAGTGCAGTGTAATGCAACATTTCTACAATGTATAATACAATGCACAGTCTGGAACCTAATCATTAGAGGAAGGAGTGGGCACTCAGGCAGTGGGGCCTACCAGTGGTTTCCCTGGTACCCCTGTGGACCAGTCCGACCCTGGTTGCAGATGAGGATTATCCCATGTCCATATATGTCCCTGAATGCAATTAAGCATATCCACCAACTCTCTGCGGAGGAAGATTCCACTACAGAGGCTAAAAATACTGACACGTTTAAAAAGGAATAATAAATAATAAAAAACTGAATTTCCCCTTTCTGACCATCTATTAAAAATCAGTCGGGAACCCTGTACTACCCCAGGCAAACAGTTCCCTGTCTCCAAAAAGGCTTTAGCTTATTATCATCTCCCTGCAGAGCTGTGTAACAAATGGGAAAATCCACCACCGGTGGATTCTCATGTCGCCCGCATCATGGTGTCATTCACTCTGCCACTTACTACAGTCACCTTTCTGAAGGAATAGACTGATAAACATACTTAAGGGTGCCTGAAATATATACACTTCCTTTACAGGAGCTGTTCATACACCAACTATAGCTTCCTCTTGAGCTGCAAAGACCATAGAAGATTGGGTTCAGGCACTGGAGGATGAGCAACCCGAGCATATCTCTGAGGAAGGCAGACAATACCTGTCTCACATTAAGACGGCCTCTTATTACATACAAGAAGCATCATCTGAGGCGGGAGTGTTGGCTGCCTAGGTGTCTGCTATGTCCATTCTGGCGCACCGCATTCTGTGGTTGAGACCGTGGAAAGTGAATTTATATTCCAGGAAAACCTTGGGAATTCTCCCTATGCTGGGGACATTTTGTTTGGGGAAAACCTAAATAAAAAGGTGTCTGCCAAGACAGCTTTTCTCCCCGCTGCTAATCCTTCTCAGAAGGCCAAGAATACTACTTTTCGGTCCTTTTGGCCTTAGGGAAAAGTGAGAGGTTAGTCATACACTAGACAATGTCTCGCAATTCCAAACCCTTTAAGCCCAAGGCTAAACAGCCCTGGAGAGCTCGGCAGCCTGCCTCTAAGCCTGACAAGCCTGCAGCCTGATGGGGTGGGAGGATTACTTCTGCAATTCGCCCAGTTCTGGCACATGACCACTTTGGTCACTTGGGTGCTAGAAGTTGTCTCTCACGGGTACACTGTCTCATTCAAGGGACATCTCCCTCACCAGTTCTTCACCAGGGGCCTTCCATCTGACCCGCTGAAGGCACAAACTCTGCAAACTGCGGTCAAGTAGATCCTTCATACAGGAGTGATTGTGCCGGTTCCTCAGTCCCAAAGGAGTAGAGGTTATTACTCGACACTGTTCTTATTACAATGGCCTATACTCAACCTCAAATCTTTGAACAGGTTTGTGAGAGTATCCAAGTTTCATATGGAAACTTTGCACTAGATAGTTCTGGCTATGGAACCCATAGACTATATGGTATCTCTGGATATACAGGTTGCATATCTGCATATTCCTATTGAGAAGTCAAATCTGCAGTTCCTGCAATCTGCTATTGGCAAACTACATTACCAATTTCAAGTGCTGTCATTTGGACTAGCGACAGCTCCTCGTATCTTCACCAAGGACATGGCTGTTATGACGGCTTAGCTCCATCACCACGGGATCAGAATCCTGCCATACCTGGACGATCTTTTGATCCTGGCAAATTCACAGGGTGTTCTTCTAAGTCATCTCGAACAGAAGGTAACTTTCCTTCAAGCCCACGGGTGGCTGATAAATTGGTGAAAGTCCTCCCTTGTTCCATCTCAGAGCATGGTACACCTAGGGGCACTTCTGGACACCCACAGTCAAAGACTGTTTCTTTCTCCAGACAAGGTCCTGAAAATTCAAGACAGGATACAACACTTCCTTCGTCACCCCAGAGTGTCAGTACACTCCGTGATGCAAATGCTTCATCTGATGGTGTCATCCGTTGACATGATAGATTATGCTCAGTTTCATTCCTGCCCTCTACAAAGATTGATCCTATCCAAGTGGAATAATCTGCCTCATCAGATCAGATTGCAAATGATCTCCTTGACTCCGGAGGTCGTTGCTGTCCTAGTGGCAGCAGGACAAGCAATTGAACATGGGTCATCCATTCTGGATCCCCAACTGGGTCCTACTAACAAAGGATGCCAGTATTCAGGGTTGGGGGAGTGGTGACAGAGCAACATTCCTTTCAGTGTCATTGGACCAGGGAAGAATCTCTGCTTCACATCAACATTCTGGAATTGATAGCAGTGTTCAATGCACTGTCTCTGGCTCTTCCACTGCTACAGAACAGACCTGTTCAAGTACAATCATACAATGCTACCACGGTGACCTACATCAACCATCAATGTGGTGCCCAAAGCTGGATGGCAATGTTGGAAGTATCCAAGATACTTCAATGGGTGGAACGCCATCTACTAACCATGTCGGCAGTGTTCATTCCAGGCATCCTAAACTTGCAAGCAGACTTCCTGAGTCGACAGAACATTCACTCTGGAAAGTGGGTCTTCATCTTGAAGTCTTCCAGCTCCTGGTAGACAGATGGGTCCTTCCAGACGTGGACCTCATGGCATCTCGACACAATCACAAGGTTCAAGTCTTTGAATCACGAACCAGGGATCCTCAGGCGGTGTACGTGGACGCATTGGTAGTCCTGTGAAACATTCGTCTACCTTAGATATTCCCTCCCATGTCACTTCTTCCCAGGGACCTTTGGAAGTTCAAACAAGAAGGATGAATTCTCATTCTGATCGCTCCAGCATGGCCCAGACGTCACTGGTTCTCAGACCTACAGTAACTCTCAGCATAGCGTCCCCTTCTGCTTCCTCAGTGACAAAATCTTCTACAGCAGGGCCCTTGCCTGTATCTCTACCTGGCCAGTCTGGCTTTGATGGTGTGTCTCTTGAAGCATCACTCCTAAGGACCAAACGATCATCTGTGGCTGTTCTTTAGACTGCTGAAGGACCGCAAACCAGCCTCTGCCCGGATTTATTACAGAATATGCCATTCTTCTTCACCTGGTGTGCTGCTAAGAAGTATGATGCCTCTAAGTTCAGAACTTCCAGAATTCTGGCTTTTCACCAGAGACTTAGGCCTTCGGCTTACACATTTGTGCCTTGTCGGTATGATTCCAATGCAAGATTAACTCCAAGATTAACTCCATACCTGATGTATGCAGATTCTTTCAGGGCGTGGTACGTATTCAGCTTCGATATGGCTCCATGGGACCTGTCTATTGTACTGAAGGCTCTTCAAGAGTCTCCGTTCGAGCCGCTTGAATCAGCAGACCAAAAATGGCTTACGGCCAATGTTGTTTATTTGCTGGCTATTGTCTCTGCAAGGAGGGTTTCGGACTTAGGCACATTGTCCTGTCATCCTCTCTTTTTAAGCTTTCACCGTGACAGGGCAGTTCTCCAAACTAGACCTGGTTACCTACCTAAGGTGCTTTCATCCTTTCACCTTAACCAAGAGATTGTGGTTCCGGCCTTTATCTCTTCAAACTTCTTGGCTAAAGATCGGTCTTTTCTACTATCATATGGCAGAGAGGAATGCATGCGTGATATACCCAGAACAGGTGTCACACATACTGCTAATTTACACATGTAATTTACCCTGATTCACCTAACTATTAAGGATCCAAGAAATAAACTATTTTCCAAAATTATTTGAAGTTACTGTCATCTACTCCCTAACAATACTGTATAAAAAGTAATTACATGCAGAAGGGTGTGAGACAACTCACTGCTCATTACAGGGAAGTGTGTTCTCAAATTCCATCTGATGTGATTTGGTTACAGTGCACCAATATTGCTAAGGTCAGTACTTCTCAGTTTCATGAACAAAAATATCTTCCCTGGGACTGACTGATCATAAGTATTATTAATTGTCTTGCAGCCATTGGTTACATCAAACTACATAAGTGTGGATTTTACTCTTGTCCAAGTAAGATCCATTGTATTTTAATTATATCATGCTGGCCTATATTTATGATGTATTATTATAAATTAACAGTTTCTTATATAGCACGGCATAGTCCGTTTGAGCTTTGCAATTGGAACAACAGTAATAGAAAAAAACTGGGTTAAAACAGACAGACATAGAGGAAGGAAGGCCCTGCTCACAAGCATAGGCAATGATGCACATGGATAGGTGCTGTCTATTGCATAATGGTCCTGCCAGATTGCAAAGGTACTTAACGTGCTTTATGATATGGTCACACAGCAATGTTGGCCAAGGGTCAGAACGGTGTGAGAGTAAAGAAAGACAAAATATGTGAAGTTATGTGTAAGCTGTACAGAGAGGATGTAAATAGATAGGGAAGCATTGAAGGTTATGTGGGTGGGTCCAGAATTTGATAAGCTTGCGCAAAGAAGTACGTTTTCAAGGAATGTTTGAAGGTTTGGAGACTAGGGGGTAAATTTACTAAGGTGGGAGTTCTATTTGAGATGGGATGTTGCCAATAGCAACCATTCAGATTCCAGGTATTTTCTTCTAGAAGGTGCTAGATAAATGAGAAGCAGAAGCTGATTGGTTGCTATGAGCAACATCCCATCTTAAATAGAACTCCCATCTTAGTAAATTTACCCCTAGAGGTGAGTCTTATTGTGCGTGGGAGGGAAACCCACAGAGTGGGTGCAGCCCAAATAAATGTATTTATTATTGTACAGTAATTAATATTTGTATTGCTTAGTTGTGTAATATTGTTATGTTTTGTCATATCTTAGTGATGCCTTTTTATTCTTTATTGTTGTTTGTATTGGCTACCACCCAGAACTGCTGTGATTGTAATTTTAGAGGTGAACACTGTTTTAGTACTATGGGGCTCTTTCCCATTACATATTTTTCCTTAAATTGACAACATATTTTAGTAATTAATCATTAATGCTTTTCTAGGTAAATAAATACTAAACCCTCTCTGCACCACTTTAAAAGTTAGAGTGAACGTGGCAGCAAATGAGTTAACAGTGAATTTGTGGAATCCTCATTTTGTCATTTACAGTATTTTTGTATTATTTTAGATATTTTTTGGGAAACATGGAGATCTGTGTGTTACAGCTTTTTCTTATTGTCATTAGATTTCCTGAGGTACTGATCTCCCGTGTGTATTTGTATCCTCATTACTCAGAACCTAGGGGCTTTACATAATGCTAAAGACCTATAAAGAGCACTGCAGAACATTAGCTGTCTCAGTTCATGTTCACAGCAATTTGAATGCATAAACCAAACGTGGAGAGAACGTGGAATGTCCAATAAGTCAACAGGTTCCATGCATAGCTCTACTAATACAGGTAACAAGTTGTACCCATATTCAAGCAAAACTTGATTTTTTTTAATTACATATATTACGCATACAGCAAAACCATAAAAATCTCAAAGCAATTTTACACAGCCTTTATCCACACTCTATTCTCTTGTAGTTTATGTTGACATAATTGGGTAGTATCTCATTGCTCACCTTTAAAAAAAAAAAATCCGTTAAACATGTTCTGTTTTATTTTCAATAAAGCTTTTATTGTGTAAGCAACTTATTACTTTTTGTATTCTATAATCTATAATAAGGTGCAAATATACCTAAAATGTTGGCATTGTATTACTGCCATTTTTCTTCAGTTTACCTAGGGCTCCCAGATATCTTGGATCATTTGACCTGAATTCTGGTTGGATCACTGCACAGTGAGGTAAGTGCGTTCACTGATCAGAATGACTTGTCCCAACTTCAAGAGTCTGGTTAGAGTCTTGAAAATGATACAGTATGTATTCTAATGATTCATGCTCTCAGCATGTGTGGATTGTGATATACATGAGATAAAAATATTTTTTTCAGTTATTTGTCTCACAGAATAGCACCTTGAGAAAAATGTTAGGTGGGCATTGAAATGTCGGTGGTCTGCACTATGCCTGTCTATTTTTGATCACTTGTTTGCCTAATACAATGTTTCATTAAGTTTTGGAAAAACCTATGGAGTGCCGCCTGGTTCTTTTATGGTTAAGAGGGGACACGCTACCTTAACTTTGGAACCCACCTCTCTCTCTCTTTTCTCTCTCTCTCTCTCTCTCTCTCTCTCTCTCTCTCTCTCACTCTCTCTCTATATATATATGTATATATATACATACAAATATAGCTTTATTGATTATAGGGTGAGTGGTTTGGATTAATGACTATTGACATGATATGGGGATGGCTCCAAGGTATCTTCCCAGGAAACCTGAGCAGGGGTAGGCAATGTGTGGTTCTCCAGTGTTGTGGAACTACATATCACAGCATGCCCTGCTGCAGATTTGCTGTGAGGGCATGTTAAAACTGTGGCTTGGCATGCTGGGATGTATAGTTCTACATCAGCTGGAGTGACAGAAATTCCCCACCCCTCGGTTGGAGAATTTATAATCACGAGGAATGAGGAGGTTGAAGTTGATACATAGGCAAATAAAACAAGAATCTAATAACAGCAATCTTTGTTCATGCAAAGACTGGTAGGAGTGAGGCCTTATGAATGCTGCATTCAGGTGAGGTAGAACAAACTGACTTGGCATTTAGCAAAGTGCTGATTGCAATAAGTGAAAATGAATGCATTGCCAGTAGTATTGTGCCATAGGTATTGGTGAGGTGCCTCACATTAAGCCACAGACCGAATCATATTTGTCAAGGTGCCCTCTACAGTTCTCATGGCCCTGTCAAACAGATGCAGTATGGGAACATTTGTCAAGGGAAAGCCATACATTTTTGTGAAAGTGTTCAAAAATTAACTAAACTTCACTGGTACTTGTTCATGTTATAGCCTATTGGAGTAGAATCAATTATCATTACCCTGGCTAACTACTGTACTTTGGGTTTGCACTTAAGTAGTTTTAGGTTTAATGTATTTTTTTTGCACAATCTAGAAAATGGAGGAAGAAAACAAGACACTGATGACAGAATTTATCCTTGCTGGATTTCAAAACCTTCATACATTTAGGATTCCTGTATTCTTTCTGTGCCTCTGTATATTTATGATGACATTTTCTGGAAATTTTATTATAATAATCTTGGTATCCATCAGTCACCAACTCCATGCCCCAATGTATTTATTTCTCTGTCACCTGTCTTTAACAGATATACTAGTTTCATCTTGTGTGATACCCACCCTTTTATGTACTATATTAATGGGAGGAACCAAAATATCTTTACCTGGCTGCATTATTCAACTGTTTATCTTTGGCGTCTCAGAATCAGTTGAGTCTTTAATTCTCGCTGT
Organism: Pseudophryne corroboree; assembly: GCF_028390025.1. Lineage (NCBI taxonomy): Eukaryota > Metazoa > Chordata > Amphibia > Anura > Myobatrachidae > Pseudophryne > Pseudophryne corroboree. The sequence continues at coordinate 13,572,781 of NC_086449.1, forward strand.
GATGTCATGTGATCGCTACTTGGCCATCTGCAACCCGTTACGATATACAACAATTATGGATAAAAGACTTCAATATCATCTTGCATTTTGGTCTTGGTTTTTAGGGGTTATAATAGCATTGTTTATAGATGTCCAAATATATTTGTTACATTTTTCTGGCATTGTAATCATTGACCACATCTACTGTGATACAATCCCTCTATTAGAACTGTCTTGTTCTAACACATATGTTGTCAAGTTGGAAAATTTAACAATAGCTTCTTTCATAATACTATTATCATTAACATGCATTATTCTATCTTATGTCAAGATTTTTCAGACCATTGTAAGGAGTCCTACAAGAACTGGTAGACATAAAGCTTTCTCCACCTGCAGCTCCCACCTTCTTGTTGTGGTTACATTCTATAGTTCATTAATAGCTGTTTATGGGGTCCCATCAAGTGGAAACATGATTAGGCCAAGCAAAGGTCTGTCTTTAATATTCACTTTAGGGACACCATTGTTCAACCCTCTAGTATACAGCTGGAAAAGTCGTGAGATCAGAGCAGCCTGGAAACAAAGACTGACCAGATGGGAGATATTTGAAATATAGACTAATTACAGTATATAAAATGTATGGAATTTGTCTCTTGTAGAGAAGAAGTTTGATATACAGTCAACTAGACCCCATGAAAAGTAGATGTTCTACCCATGAAAAATGAGATAAGCTTTGTCAGTATCACATACACATAATAATAAGTGTGAGCTTATTCATGGCATGGTATATTGTTGCATGGGAATGTTCATAGGGCCTAATTCAGACCTGGTCGCTGCTGTGCATTTTCGAACAGCGGGCAATCAGGTGTGAACTGTCAATGCGCCGGCGCCGCAGTGTGCCGGCGCATGCCAGAGATGTGATCGGCATCTCTGCCCAGCGATTACTTCTGCCTGATTGACAGGCAGAGGCAGTCGCTGGGTGGGAGGAGTCGGGCCAGCGGCGTTGGGCCACCATTTGGAGGGTACAGTCCGGGCAACGCAGGTGTGCCCAGACTATGCGGTGGGTGGGCTGCTGCGGCTGTGTGACATCACACGCAGCCTCTGTGACCCGGACAGCGATGGGTAGCTCCCTTCTAGTGCGCATGAGCTGCGCATGTAGGGAGCTACTCGTCAAGTACAAAAGCATTGCCGCTGTGCAATGCTTTTGTACTTGTGCAAGGGGGGGGGTTGGGCCAGACATGAGGGGTGGACTAGCCATATGCTGGGCATCCCGCTGCATGTCTGAGTAACTGGTCGTAGCCGTGCAAAAGTTTCCACAGCTACAATCAGGTCTGAATTAGGCCCATGGTTTGTAAAGAATTGTTTGGGTTATTTCACCATCAGCTTATACCAGCAATCTCAGTTTGATACTCAGCAAGATGGTATAAATGACAGGTAGCTTGAGAAACAGATTCATACAGTACTTGACAATGAAGACAATAAGACTAGGAGTAAAATACTAATATGTTAAAAAATGTTGGAAATAAAGTGGACAGCATATTTTACACTTTATTGGTGTGGAACAAAAGTTTATAAATATGAAGTACTCATTACATTTTGTGTTACTCATTTGATGGTAAATGCTTCTTCAAAAATTATGTAAAAAAATATTGAATCATTGGTATGTTTAGGAATATTCTGTGGATTAGGTTTATGGCTCAATTAAGTTGTGTACCTTTCAAAACACTGCCCCAGAGATAGTTTGATTCAAAGAATTCTGTAGAAACCATAAAACTCAGAGATGCAGTCACCCATATCATATGGTACCATATTCCATCTTCTGGACTTCATCTCTTCCTTTCAGTCCTGAACAACAGAAGGCATAAAAGAGGGAGAAAAAGTTTTCGATTCACAAAATTGTTTCTCAATTTAAATTTAACAAACATTGATCCCTGGTTTTAAGATACAAGATTTGTTCTCTAAATTGCTAAGCACAATAATTTTAGACTGTTTCCTATTATACTTCTCTTTCATTTTTTTTTCTGTCTTGTAATAATTTTCTTACCATATTTGTAAAATATTTTTGTATTAGCACTGTGACTATTATTTCTCTGATTAAATATATAGTTTATCAGTTCTGCGTTTGAGCTCTGATTTATACTCTAAAGCAGTGGTTCCCAAACTTTTCATGAATCACGGTGCCCCAGAGTATCAGCATTTTTTTCATGGCTCTGCTAGGTTAAAAAAAAATGTATTGAAAATTTTGTAAAATAAATAAATAAAATTAAGTAAATTGTGCATATGTGTCATCCTTAGTTTCATTTATGTTGTGGTATAGAATCTGTGCTTTTGATTGTCACATGAATGCTAGCCAAAAGCACTGGTTTTGCCTATCACTTTGATCATAAATAAATTTGTTTGGTCCTGGACCACCAACCCGAGGCACCCTTGCAAGAGCCTTTCAGCACCCCAGGGTGCCTAGGCACACCATTTGGGAACCACTGCTCTAAAGTATTGAGTTGTTGAAACCAAAATAAAAAATATGAGTTTTATACAGTGTAAATAATTTAGTGTCATTTATTGATTGTGTGCACCGCCTTTGCTATAATGTCATGTAGCAATGTAGTGGTAACAACATTGGGTTAAAAGAGCGGTGAACTGATTTGTGTACAGTAGTAGTCATTTTGTAATTTCAGAATAAGTGATTGCCGTGGAAAGTTTATAAGCAGCGGTAACCCTTTCAGGCACACACATCAGGTGATGCCATCAATCCCTTTAGACAATAACTTTCTAATTAACTGCTTTTACCTCAGAAATGTCATCCTCCATTGGAAAACAAAACAAGCTTAAAACGTACCTCTTAAATGTATTTAATTTTTTGCAATTGGAAGGCATTTTTGTAGATTGTTGCAGCATATTAATATGTATATGTACAGTATGCTGTAATTACCCAGTTACATTGTTTTTATTTTAGCAGACATATAGATTTGTATTGTAAATATGTGCTCATCTTTTATCAGTAAAAATACAAATTTCCATTGATGTTGCAATCTATTACTCTGGAAACATACTGTACTATCAAAAGTATTGACCCCTTATTACCAAGAGATGTAAAGAGAAATGATTTGATGCTTCTCTATTATCTGAAATAACTTAATGATAAGTAAGACAAATGGGTGCGTGTAATACTGTAGCTTGTAACTTTCTAAGCATTGATGAGATCCTGGCAAGCCTGGGAGATATTTCAAAGTGGCAAAGAGGTCGCGAGGTGGGAGGGGCGTGCCAACTGCGTTATAACGCCATTGGGGGAAGTGTGGTCTGGACAACACAGGCATGTCTGGACCGGTTCTGGGGCGGGCCGCGGTGGCTGCGTGACATCACATTCAGCCACTGTGACCCAGAACTTGGTGCTGCACAGGCAGGGAGCTACTTGGTGGGTGCAAAACGCTTTTGCACCTACGTGGGGGGAAATGTGGGATGGACTAACCCTGTGCTGGGTATCCCCCCGCATGTCAGAGAATCTGATCGTGGATGTGCTCATTTTAGCACATCTATGCTCACCTCTGAATCACCCCTGAGTATTTTGTAACCCCTGGTTGAAATAAATATTTTAGGTTTTCATGTCCATTGTTAAATCTACTGTGAATACTCGTATATGTATTGTGACATGTTGTTATGGCTGACTTTGTAGGGTTTATATATGTATTTATTTATTTATTGATGTATGTAAATGATTTTGTGATTAAAAGAAATGTTTATCACATACATTATATGTTCATTATATGAGTGATACCTCTTTTAGACCTAAAATCGCGGATCGCAGCCAGGAGCCTGACACAGGTGCTACCCGGCAGCGACCCGCGTCTGCCCCCTTTTCCACCGGAGCCACCAACCCGGCATATTGCCGGGTTGTTTATGTTGCCGGTGAGGTGCCGGTAGTGGCGCTTGGAGATCACCTGATCTCCAAGCGCCACCCGCACATAGAGTGTAAATGGGAAGCCGGGTCGATGCGACCCGGCTTCCCATTTAAACTCTATGTTTACTCTATGTTTACTCTGCACAGTTTGCCAGGTTGAACACGTGTTCAACCCGGCAAACTTCCCGAGCTGGAATACCGGGTCACTCGACCCAGACTATTCCAACTCAACCCTTTTACACCAGCAGCAAAACGGGTTATGCGCGTTCATGTGCAATAACCGGTGTTACTACCTGGCGGTGTAAAAGGGGTATTAATGGCTGAGTGTTGAGGACTCATTCATGTGCAGCAGAAGTGTGAGCCCAGAGTGTTGTTGTATGTCCACACAGCTCTGACTAAGGCCCTCATTCCGAGTTCATCGCTCGCTAGCTGCTTTTAGCAGCAGTGCAAACGCTAAGCCGCCGCCCTCAGGGAGTGTATCTTAGCTTAGCAGAAGTGCGAACGAAAGGATTGCAGCGCTGCTACAAGAAAATGTGCAGTTTCAGAGTAGCTGCAGACCTACTCCTACCTTGCGATCACTTCAGACTATTTAGTTCCTGTTTTGATGTCACAAACACGCCCTGCATTCGCCCAGCCACTCCCCCGTTTCTCCAGCCACTCCTGCGTTTTTATCAGGCACGCCCGCGTTTGTATCTGACACACCTGCGTTTTTGCACACACTCCCCGATAACAGGCATTTACCACCCAGAAACATCTACTTCCTGTCAATCACTCAACGATCAGCAGTGCGACTGAAAAGTGTCGCTAGACCTTATGTAAAACTGCTTCAGCTTTTGTGAAAGTACGTCTCGCGTGTGCAGTCCGCACCATACGCATGCGCAGAAGTGCCAATTTTCAGCCTGATCGCTGCGCTGCAAACAACGGCAGCTAGCGATCAACTCGGAATGACCCCCTAAGTTTTATGGTTCCTCTTGAAAAGAGCGGGTAAAGATCCTGGGCTTTAGCCTTATACCTCTACATGTCAGAAGGAGGATAGGGACAAGGCTTTCATCAGTTAACCCCCTGAGTACTTAAACAAAGCTTGAAAAATGATAGCCCACTCTTTAACACTATATAATGACAGGAGGTTCTAAACCAACAGTTGCTGCTGTCATGTTTTTCTAACACAAACTGCCAGCAGAGTGCGCATAAGAGTCACAGACAGCACATAGCGAAAGGAAGCAATGGTGTCAGGTTAGTAGTAACTAAAAGCAAAAGGATCAAAGTTGCGTCACTATTGACATCTAAGGAGAGAGGAATAGATATGTGCTCAGTCTACCATCCACCGGAAGACAAGGAATTGCAGCTAACATAGCTCATTTACTCAACTAACAATGCTGCATAAGTTTCTTATAGAAGAGACTAACACTTTGGAGAAGAGCACAACAACATTACAATCACTCTAATGCTGTTCTAGGATTGGATAAGGACATACAGTGCTACGGTGCGTAAATCATGCACCATAGTACAGGTTGAGTATCCCATATCCAAATATTCCAAAATACGGAATATTCCGAAATACGGAATTTTTTGATTGAGCGTTAGATAGTGAAACCTTTGTTTTCTGATGGCTCAATGTACACAAACTTTGTTTAATACACAAAGTTATTAAAAATATTGTATTAAATGACCTTCAGGCTTTGTGTTTAAGGTGTATATGAAACATAAATGAATTGAGTGAATGTAGGCACACTTTGTTTAATGCACAAAGTTATAAAAAATATTGGCTAAAATTGCCTTCAGGCTGTGTGTATAAGGGCCCTCATTCCGAGTTGTTCGCTCGGAGTTTTTCATCGCATCGCAGTGAGAATTCTCTTAGTGCGCATGCGCAATGTTCGCACTGCGACTGCGCCAAGTAACTTTACTATGAAGAAAGTAAGTTTACTCACGGCATTTTCATCGCTCCGACGTTCGCATTGTGATTGACAGGAAATGGGTGTTATTGGGCGGATGCACGGCGTTTTAGGGGCGTGTGGCTGGAAACGCTACCGTTTCCGGAAAAAACGCAGGAGTGGCCGGAGAAACGGTGGGAGTGCCTGGGCGAACGCTGGGTGTGTTTATGACGTCAGCCAGGAACGAAAAGCACTGAACTGATCGCACAGGCAGAGTAAGTCTGAAGCTACTCAGAAACTGCTATCTCGTTTGTAATCGCAATATTGCGCGTACGTCGGTCGCAATTTTAAGAAGCTAAGATTCACTCCCAGTAGGCGGCGGCTTAGCGTGTGTAACTCTGCTACATTCGCCTTGCGAGCGAACAACTCGGAATGAGGGCCAAGGTGTATATGTAACATAAATGTATTCTGTGCTTAGATTTAGGTCCCATCGCCATGATATCTCTTTATGGTATGCAATTATTCCAAAATACGGAAAAATCCGATATCCAAAATACCTCCGGTCCCAAGCATTTTGGATAAGGGATACTCAACCTGTAAGAAAATAAAATTAGAATAAGAAAAAAAGAAGAAAAATATAGGAATTGACATAACAGCTAAACATTCACAGTTATAATGAACATTTTATTACAGTATAATATTACAGTGTAGGAGATCACTAACAGGTTGGACTCGAAGGACAAATTGTATTTTTTTCAACATCAGAAACTATGGGGCTAATTCAGACCTGATTGTGGCTGTGCATGTTCGCACAGCAGCAATCAGGTCTGAAGCTCGCACGCACCGGCGCACCGCATGGGAGACAGCTCTGCGATTGCCTCTGCCTGATTGACAGGCGGAGGTGGGAGGTGGCGGGTCGGTGGCATTTGGCCGCCATTTAGGGGTCACAGTCTGGGCAATGCAGGAGTGCCCGGACCGTTGGGGGGGACGGGCCGTTGCGGCTGCGTGACGTCAAACGCAGCCGCTGTGACCCGGGCAGCGACGAGAAGCTCCCTGCCAGCATGCAGGAGATGCACTGCCAGGGAGTTACTCCTACAATACAAAAGCATCACCGCTGTGCAATGCTTTTGTACTTGTATGACGGGGCAGGGACTGACATGCGGGGCGGACTATCCCTGTGCTGGGCGTCCCTTCGCATGTCAGGGAAGCTGATCGTAGATGTGCTAAATTTAGTACATCTATATTCTGGTCTGAATCACCCCTTATGTTACTATGTTACTATGTAGATTCAAGCAGGCTATAACAAATGGAAAGTTTTGGAGATTAACAATAAACTTTGCTAGGATAGAAATGCATAGACAGCATATCCACTTCAGGATTCGGAAATAAATGTAATAACTGAATTTTAATATCATCTCTGTTTAAAGACTGGAAACAAGGGAAACTTTTATCAGAAGCACTGTCAAATTAGTGCATTAGATTTTGGATTTAATAGTTTCTGTCAGCCTCCTTTCACTTAGTTACTGGAGACTAGTCTACCATATTGGAGTTATTTGTATTTCAAGAATGGAAGTATTAGCAATCCTTATATTTAATAATCTTAATTAAAAGGGCCCCAACTCTTTGTGCACCATCATACTGCAGTAATATTTTTTTAATGACTAATTATACCCGGTTATACTCATATGATTTCTTTACTCTGTGGTTTTTGTATTGCATGCAGTGGAAAAGTTATATAGGACATTTAAAGGCTTTAGAGCTGCAGAGCTGTTATACTGTATCTAGGTGATTCATCGCGCCCTATGGGCACTCTTCACACCGTCACAAGGGGCTACGCCCGCTTAACCCTTGCAGACCCTTGGGGCACGCAATATTTTTACTATATGTAGTATTACCTCCAATCATAATTTTGTAAATGGTTAAAAATTGCATGGACAAAGGGCGTAGCCCCGTGCGATGTCATGAACAGAGCACGCACGGCATGATGAATCACCTAGCAGATGCTGTGGTTGGGGGAGTGGCATGTGCGGAGGAGACACGATTGGGGAAGGGGGTCTGTGGGTGCCGCGGGTGGGGGAGGGGTGGTTGCAGGGGTGCAAAGAGTGGGTGGTAGATGGAGACCTGAGCCACCGTGGTTGGGGGAGGGGTGGGTGTGAGGGTGCCATGAGTGGGGTAGGAGTGGTTGCAATGGTGCCCTGGGTGGGGTGGGTGTGGTGGTGCCACAGTTGGGGGAGGGGGGGCCATGGGTGGGGGATGGGGGCCGGAGCCAAAGTGGGTGGGGGAGGAACGGTTGGGGTGGTGCCATGGTTGGGGGTGAGGCGGGTACAAGGCTGCTGCAGATGGGGGAGGGGTGGGTGCGGGGGTGCCACAGGTGGGGTAGCAGTGGGTGCTTGGGTGCTGCAGGTGGCAGAGGGGCTCTGGAGCAACTGTGGGTGGGGGATGGGTGATTGCAGGGTTGCCTCATGTGGGGGAGGGAGTCCTGTGCCACCATGGGTGGGGGAGGGCAGGTGCAAGGGTGCTGCTGATGAGGGAGGAGCAGGTGTGGGGTTGCCATGGGTGGGGGAGGGCAGTAAGGAGGTTCTGCTGTTGATGGAGGGGCAGTGCGGGGGAGTCGTGGGTGTGGGAGGGAATCCTGAGCCACCGCATGTGGGCGAGGTGCGGGTGCAAGGGTGCGGTGGATGGGGGAGGGGTGGGTGTGGGGTTTCCATGGGTGGTGTAGGGTCAGTTGCAGAGGTACCGTTGGTGGGGGAGGGGCGGGTGCGGTGGAGTCACAGGTGGGGGAGCAGTGGGTGCTTGGGTGCTGCAGATGGGAGAGGGGATTCAGAGCCACTGTGGGTGGGGGAGGGGTGAATGCAGGGATGCCACATGTGGGGGAGGGGTGGGTGTGAGGTTGCTGCAGGTAGAGGAGGGGGTCTGGAGCCAACACAGGTGGGGGAGGGGGTGGGTGCGGGTTTGCCGCAGATGGGGTAGGGGGCTCAGAGGTGCTGCAAGTGGAGGAGGGGCAGGTAATGCTTCTCCTGCTTCTCCTCCTGGAAGCAGCTTTGTTGGTGCTCCCTGCAGCAGGCGGTGAAGGCTCCTGTATCCGGGCCAGGCTCCACAGCTTCTCCCCGATGGCGAGTCCCTCTGGAGCTGAGTGGAGTCCAGGGAACACACAGCAGCCAAAGGGCAGAACCTCCCACTGGATGTAACCTGTGTGGGAGGGCGTTTCTCGTCCCCAGTCAGCTGTGGGCTGGGTGTGATAGATCTGACAATAACCCAATGAGAATTTCTAGCCACACCCAGCATTAGGAAAGGGTTCACAGAGTCACAGATCTGGGCTAATATATAGGTGATGATAAAACAAAAAATGTAAAAGTGTAATCCTTTGAATATTGTTCCATATCATTTTTGTGTACTCAGCTATTTAATATTATTCCTGACGACTGTTATTGAAGATCCTGGAATGGGAAAAGAAGAAAGTTTTAGTTTACATAGTTACATATAGTTACATAGTTGTTGAGGTTGAAAAAAGGCAAATGTCCATTGAGTCAACATGTATTATAAAATTTTATATCATTTAAATGCTGCATCTTTGGATATTTCTTTCAGTTAGGAATTTATCTAATCCATTTTTAAACTTATTAATTGAGTCCACCATTACTACCTTCTCTGTCAGAGAATTCCAAATCCTTACTGCTCTTACTGTGAAGAACCCTTTTCTCCGTTGTGTATGAGTATTTTTTTTCTTCTAACCTCAGGGGGTGTCCTCGTGTCCTATTTAGGGTTTATTTTATAAACAGATCGTTTGATAAATCCTTGTATTGTCCCTTTATGTATTTATAAATATTAATAATGTCCCCTCTCAATCACCTCTTTTCCAATGTAAACAAATCTAACCTTTTAAGTCTTTCCTCATAATTCAGTGCCTCTAACCCCTTAACCAGTTTGGAGGATTACCCCTGAACCCTTTTGAGTTCCAAGATATCTTTTTTATAGTGAGGTGCCCAGAACTGTACACAATATTCCAGGTGTGGCCGCACCAATGATTTATACAGTGGCAGGATTACACTCTCATCCCTTGTCTCCATTCCCCGTTTTATGCATGCTAACACCTTATTTGTTTTTGTTGCTGCATTTTGACATTGTGTACTGCTACTAAGTCTATTATCGATGAGCACCCCCAAATATTTTTCAACTACCATTATCTCTACATTTTCCCCATTTAGTTTATAGGCTGCCCGATTGTTCTTAGTCCCGAAGTGCATAAATTTCATTTGTCTATATTGAATCTCATTCTCCATATGTCAGCCCAGACCTCAAGTCTAGATAAATCATTCTGTAGAGACTCAACATCCTTGTCTGAATTAATTTCTCTACATTTTGTAGTATCTGTGAAAATTGACACTGTGCCTTCTAGGCCCACTCATAGGTCATTAATGTATATGTTAAACAGCAATGGCCTGAGTACTGAACCCTGCGTTATTCCACTGAGCACTGAGGCCCATTCAGAGAACATCCCATTAATCCCCACTCGCTGTTCCCTCTTGTACAACAAATAGTGTTTCCTATTCCAAGCTCTCTTTATTTGAAAATTAGTCTCTTATGTGGACTATGTCAAAGGCCCTAGCAAAGTCCAAAAAGACCACATCCATTGCTTTACCCTGATCAATATTTTCGCTAACCTTCTCTTAGAAGCTTATTAAGTTAGTTTGACATGACCTGTCCTTCACAAAACCATGCTGATTCCTAGTAATAACCTTGGAGGTATCCTAGTACTCTAGTATGCTATACCTTAATATTCCTTCCAGTATTTTCCCCAATAAAGATGTCAAACTTACCAGTCTATAGTTACCGGGATGAGTTTTAATTTTTAAATATTGGGAATACCACTGCTATACGCCAGTCCTTCGGTATCACTCCTGATGTAATTGACTTTCTGAAAATAAAATAAAGGGGTCTTGATAGCTCTGAGTTAAGTTGTATAAGAACCCTGGGGTGAAGTCCACCCATCCCAGGAGATTTATTTATCTTAATTTTACTTAGTCTCTACCGGACAACTTCCTTGTTTAACCAAGTACTTAGCAACGGGTCATTATTATAGCTTATGTTGTACTCTAATCTCGTTAACCTGTCCACTCTCGTGAATACTGATGAATAGAATTTATTCAATAAATCTGCTTTTTTTTTAATCAAAACATCCAACTCGTCCTTCAATGGCCCCCTTATTCTCCTTTTTTAACCTTTTACCGTTTATATACTTTAAGAACTTTTTGGGGTTTGTTTTACTCTTCTTTGCAATTTGTTTTTCGTTTTTTATTTTAGCTGCTCTGATTTATTTTTTGCATTTTTTGTTACATTCCTTGTAGAACTGGAATGATTCCGCCTTCCCGTCAGACTTAAATGCTTTGAAAGCACGCCTCTTTATATCCATTTGTTCCCTAACCTTCTTATTAAGCCACTTTGGTTTGAATTTACTACTCCTGTTTTTGTTAACCTTGGGAATGAACAAATGAGTGTACTTATTGAGCGTAGTTGTAAAAACATCCCACATTTCAGGCGTATTCTTACCATGAAATACAATTTCCCAATTTATGTCCTTCATTGCTTGTTTCAGCAAGTTGAAATTATCTTTTCCAAAGTTTAGAGTCTTAGTAAGACCCTTATAGTGTTGTTTTAGAAAACTGATATCGAATGTGATCATATTATGATCACTATTTCCCAGGATCTCCCCTACTTTAGTATTTGATATTATCTCCTCATTACTAGTTAGTACTAGGTCCAGTATAGTCCTATGCCTAGTTGGTTCCTCAATTACCTGGGACAAGTAATGATCTTTTAGCATGTTTAAGAACCTGTTACTCATAGATGTATTTACTGTTCCGGTGTTCCAATTTATGTCCTGGTAATTAAATCTCCAACGATAATGACCTCCCCCATTCCTGCATCTTTTTTGTTTTGCTGCAAGAGTTGTAATTCATCAGTCACACTAATATCTGCCAGTTTGTAGCATGTCCCTATTAAAATATTTTTTGTATCTTTACCCCCACTCGAAATCTCAACCCATAATGACTCCACGTGATCTCCAGTCCCTTCATAAATTATCTCTTTTAAATACGGTTTTAAGAATGGCTTAACATAAAGACAAACAACCCCTCCCTTTTTATTAGTCCTATCTCTCCTGAAGAGGATGTACCCCTTGATGTTTGCTGCCCAGTTGTGAGAATCATCCCACCATGTCATCATTAGTTGTTTCTATATTTTAATTGATGTACAATTGCGTTACCCATCATCACCTAGATACTGTTATGATTCCCGTACTCCAGACCAGAGGAGATCTTATGGCAGAGGTCTGAGTACTGGAAAGATATACTGGTTGTGGGAGCAGGAGAGCCTAGTAACCCCTGGCGCCCTAACTCCGTTGTCTCGCCCGTGTTATCAGAAATCCCCTGCGAGACTATGGTTGCTTGAGCCCATGGCAGCCGCGTTCGAAGGGCGGATTATGTCTGCCCAACCCCGATGCCCCCTCAGGTCTTAATGGGAGACAAAGGGAAATCCGAGACAGGGTGATAACAAGGGGCCCTCTGACTAAGCAACCAGGCCAGGGGTTACAAGCTAACTAACTAAACCAAAAAGTATGTGCGGACTAGCCGCCAGGGAAAAGGACAACCAAAGATCCACTGATCCGTAACTCCTATCCAGCACCGCTGGATACCAGAGTGGATCAGGGGGAGCGGAATCCTCCGCAAAAGCTCCAGAACACAAAGATACAAAATAATAAACAGTAAGCGGTCAAGCCGCAACACACGGCTACGCCGCGACTCACGAACACCACAGGATGTTAAAGGTGCTCGGTCAGACTCCAGGAACAGATGACAACTTCCGAGTACAGGATCACTGAGGACAGGAACAACCGGATTGAGCAGGACTGGAACTCTCTGTAACCGACACAGGCAAACAGGAAGCTATCACCGGCGTCTGTGAGAAGTCCAAAGGGTGCTTATAACTGTGAGCTCCCCAATCAGGAGCCAGACTGGGTAATCACAAGTAATGCCGTGCAGCTTGCATGCTGCACGGCCAGCACACCATTATACAATTAGAAAAGACCCAGCAACGGGGAACGCGGCCCGAACGTGGCGTCCCCGTTGCTAGGGTCTGAGCGGCTCCGTGCGCCCGGCGTCTAGCGTTGCCAGGGAGCCGGCGGCTGTACGCGCACGGCGTCCCTGGTTGCTAGGCGCCGGGCCGCACCGACGAGCGGACCCCGGCGCCTAACAGTACCCCCCCCTTGAGGAGGGGTCAAGGAACCCCTAAAGCCAGGTTTCCGAGGAAATTCTCGAAAAAATGCCCTCTTGAGCCTCGGGGCATGGAGATCCTTATCCAGGACCCAAGACCTTTCTTCTGGACCATAACCTCTCCAATGCACCAAAAAATAAAGCCGACCCCGGGACAACTTGGAATCGAGAACCTTCTCCACCAAGAACTCCTGCTGACCCTGTACAACTATTGGTGATCTCTCCTGAGATATCTTACGAGGAAATCTACTGGACGAAACATATGGTTTCAGCAATGAGCAATGGAAGGTATTTCCGATCCGTAAAGTTTTTGGTAAACGTAACCGGAAGGCAACTGGATTGACTTTTTTGATAATGTGAAATGGTCCAATAAATTTAGGACCCAATCTGGCTGAGGTTTGTCGAAGTTTAATGTTGCGAGTCGACAACCACACCCTATCTCCTACTTTAAAAGTGCACGGCCGCCGGAGCCTGTCAGAAAATCTCTTTTCCTGAAATGCCGCTTTTCTGAGAGCCAGGTGCACTTTTCTCCAAATGAGCCTAAGATGAGAGGTCAAGGTCAGTGAGGAGACAGAGGAATGTTGAAGAAAGGAATTAGCTCTGGGGTGAAAACCAAAAACTGCAAAAAATGGAGACACATTGGTGGAGGAATGACAGGCATTATTGTAAGCGAACTCCGCCAATGGAAGAAACTCAGACCAGTCATTTTGGAGTTTGGCCGAGTACAACCGCAAATATTGTTTTAGTGATTGGTTAACTCGCTCAGTCTGCCCGTTGGATTGGGGATGGTAGCCTGACGTTAAAGATAATTTCATCTTCAATGAGACACAAAAAGATTTCCAAAACTGTGCAATGAATTGTGGACCCCGATCGGAAACAATATCAGTGGGTAACCCATGGAGTCTGAAAACATGGCGGAGGAACAAGACTGCCAATCCCTGGGCAGATGGCAATCGGGGAAGAGCAATGAAATGGGCCATTTTACTAAAACGGTCCACTACCACCCATATGACTCGGCATCCGGCTGACAGAGGGAGGTCCACCACAAAATCCATGGAGATATGAGACCATGGCCTAAGAGGAACATTCAAGGGCATAAGCTGACCGATAGGCAAAGAACGGGGAACTTTATGCTGTGCACAGACCTGACATGAAAAAACAAACTCCTTAATGTCTTTGGAAAGACCAGGCCACCATACTGAGCGGGAGACTAATTCCAAAGTCTTAGCGATTCCCGGATGCCCGGCAACTTTGCTATCATGAAACTCCGTCAAAACAGTTGCTCTCAAAAACTCAGGGACAAAAAGACGACCAGCAGGAGTATTTCCAGGAGCCTGATGTTGAAGCAGCTTTAACTGGGTAAATAAATCCTGTGTGAGGCCTGCCCGAATGACTGAAGACGGAAGTATGGGAGTAACAGGACTGTTGTCTTGAACTGGAAGAAAACTGCGTGACAGGGCATCTGCCTTGGTATTCTTGGAACCTGGCCTGAAGGTGATAATGAATTTGAAACGAGTAAAAAATAAAGCCCAACGAGCCTGCCGGGCATTCAGTCGTTTAGCTGATTCAATGTATTGAAGATTTTTGTGATCAGTCAAAACTGAAATGATATGAGTCGCTCCCTCAAGCCAATGCCTCCACTCCTCGAAAGCCCATTTAATAGCCAGCAATTCCCGGTTACCAACATCGTAGTTGGATTCAGCAGAAGAGAATTTCCTGGACATAAAGGCACAAGGGTGTAATTCAAGGGAATCCGGATCCTTCTGAGATAGGATAGCCCCTACTCCAACCTCTGAGGCATCAACCTCAACAATGAAAGGCAATTCTGGGTTGGGGTGTCTGAGGACAGGGGCTGAGACAAAGGCTTGTTTCAAGGCCTGAAAAGATAGCTCGGCTTCACGTGACCAATTGGTAGGATCCGCTCCCTTCTTAGTCAGTGCCACAATGGGAGCAACTAGGTCAGAGAAAGAGTGAATAAATCTTCTATAGTAGTTCGCAAACCCTAAAAAGCGCTGAATTGCTTTTAAGTTGGTGGGTTGCGCCCAACTAAGAATGGCTTGGAGCTTCTTTGGTTCCATACGGAATCCCCGAGGGGAAATAATGTATCCTAAAAAGGATACCTCCGTGACATGAAATTCACACTTCTCCAGCTTGGCATATAGGTGATTTTCACGTAATTTTTTTAGAACCTGACGCACCTGGGTAACATGTTGTTCTACAGAGTCAGAATAAATCAAAATATCGTCTAAGTAGACTACAACGAATTTTCCAAGAAATTCACGGAGCACATCGTTAATGAGATCCTGGAAAACTGCCGGAGCGTTAGACAGGCCGAATGGCATAACCAGATACTCATAGTGGCCTGACTGAGTACTGAATGCCGTTTTCCACTCATCCCCTGACTTGATTCTGATGAGGTTATATGCTCCTCTCAGGTCAATCTTGGAAAAAAATCACAGCCGAACGTAGCTGATCAAAGAGGACAGAGATCAGTGGCAGAGGGTAAGTATTTTTTACTGAGATTTTATTCAAGGCTCTAAAGTCAATGCAGGGTCTGAGTGAACCATCCTTCTTCTCTACGAAGAAGAAGCCTGCACTTAAAGGGGATTTAGATGGCCTGATAAATCCTTTCCCTAGGCTTTCTTTAACATACTCATTCATGGCCACAGTTTCAGGTCCGGACAATGCATATAACCTTCCCTTAGGCAAAGTGGCACCAGGAATTAGCTCAATAGCACAATCATAAGGCCTATGGGGAGGCAGAATATCCGCATTGCCCTTGGAAAAAACATCAACAAAATCCTGGTATTCCACAGGAATGGGTGCGGGAATGGCAGCAGCTATTCTGATGGGAAGCGTAATACATTCCTTATTACAGATGGTACCCCATTGTGAGATCTCCCCCGACTGCCAATCAATGATGGGATTATGAAAGGCCAGCCAAGGGTGACCCAGAACCACTGGAACTGCTGGGCAATGGGTGAGGAAAAACTCAATTTTTTCAGAATGCAGAGCTCCTACCGAGAGTAGAACAGGAGGTGTACAGAGAGAAATAACCCCATTGGACAAGGGACTCCCATCTAAACCATGCATGGTGATACACCTACCCAAGGCTAACTGAGGAATACCTAAGGTCTTGGCCCATGTTAAATCCATAAAGTTCCCTGCAGCTCCACTGTCCACAAAAACAGAGACCGAGGAACAGAGGCTGCCAAAGGAAACTTTAGCTGGGACTAACAGTGAATTAGTTGAGGAGATAAGCTGCAGACCAAAGTGAACCCCCTCACAATTCACTTGGTCGAGACGTTTCCCGACTTGTTCGGACAACTACGGGCAAAATGTCCCTTACCTCCACAGTATAAACAAAGGCCAGAATTTTGCCTTCTGGTTCTTTCTTCAGGAGACAGTTTGGAGAGACCTATCTGCATAGGCTCCTCTATGTCCACAGGGATGGAAAAAACACAAGGAGTTGACCCGACAGATGCTCCTTTTTCAGCCCTCCGCTCTCTGAGCCGACGATCAATCTTAATAGAGAGCTCCATGAGTTTATCGAGAGTCTCAGGAGCGGGATACTGAAGGAGACTGTCTTTTATAGACTCAGATAAGCCGAGGCGAAACTGACTGCGCAGGGCTGGGTCATTCCATCCACAGTCGTTCGACCAACGGCGAAACTCCGTACAATAAATCTCTGCGGGATTTCTACCCTGTCTGAGAGCACGCAACTGACTCTCGGCGGATGCCTCTCTATCAGGGTCGTCATACAATAGCCCTAAAGACTTTAGAAAGGCGTCTACAGAAAATAAAGCCGGATCGTCTGTCTTTAAACCAAAAGCCCAGGTCTGAGGATCCCCCTGAAGCAGAGAAATAATAATTCCAACCCGCTGAGCCTCCGTACCTGAGGAGACTGGTCTCAAACGAAAATAAAGTTTACAAGACTCTTTAAAATTAAAAAACTGTTTTCTATCCCCAGAAAAACGGTCAGGCAGATGCATTTTTGGTTCAGGAATGACCCTCGGGGAAGTCCGTAACAGATCTTCCTGTGACCTCACCCGAAGGGACAGATCCTGAACCATCTGAGTAAGTTCTTGAATCTGGCTAACTAGAAGCTGGCCAGGATTTGGCCCGACACCGGTGGGATTCATGAGGCCGACAAATCTCCCAACTGAACAAGGGAAAAATTAACTCCTGTTTAATTTTAAATTTTAGTCTGGCCGGTGATAATGTTATGATTCCAGTACTCCAGACCAGAGGAGATCTTATGGCAGAGGTCTGAGTACTGGAAAGATATACTGGTTGTGGGAGCAGGAGAGCCTAGTAACCCCTGGCGCCCTAACTCCGTTGTCTCGCCCGTGTTATCAGAAATCCCCTGCGAGACTATGGTTGCTTGAGCCCATGGCAGCCGCGTTCGAAGGGCGGATTGTGTCTGCCCAACCCCGATGCCCCCTCAGGTCTTAATGGGAGACAAAGGGAAATCCGAGACAGGGTGATAACAAGGGGCCCTCTGACTAAGCAACCAGGCCAGGGGTTACAAGCTAACTAACTAAACCAAAAAGTATGTGCGGACTAGCCGCCAGGGAAAAGGACAACCAAAGATCCACTGATCCGTAACTCCTATCCAGCACCGCTGGATACCAGAGTGGATCAGGGGGAGCGGAATCCTCCGCAAAAGCTCCAGAACACAAAGATACAAAATAATAAACAGTAAGCGGTCAAGCCGCAACACACGGCTACGCCGCGACTCACGAACACCACAGGATGTTAAAGGTGCTCGGTCAGACTCCAGGAACAGATGACAACTTCCGAGTACAGGATCACTGAGGACAGGAACAACCGGATTGAGCAGGACTGGAACTCTCTGTAACCGACACAGGCAAACAGGAAGCTATCACCGGCGTCTGTGAGAAGTCCAAAGGGTGCTTATAACTGTGAGCTCCCCAATCAGGAGCCAGACTGGGTAATCACAAGTAATGCCGTGCAGCTTGCATGCTGCACGGCCAGCACACCATTATACAATTAGAAAAGACCCAGCAACGGGGAACGCGGCCCGAACGTGGCGTCCCCGTTGCTAGGGTCTGAGCGGCTCCGTGCGCCCGGCGTCTAGCGTTGCCAGGGAGCCGGCGGCTGTACGCGCACGGCGTCCCTGGTTGCTAGGCGCCGGGCCGCACCGACGAGCGGACCCCGGCGCCTAACAGATACCTATAATGAAATTACATATAGCATATTACATTTAAGACCACTTAGGCTTTCCCAAGTAGGACCCATCTCCTATCGCAAGACACATATACTTGTATGAAGGCACTTTAACTAAGTATTGTGTAGCTCCCCACATTTTACTAGAAAAGGGGGTTACAATTTGAAAAGGTCCTACATCTAATTATCACACTATCTACAGGTTTAGATCTGTTTTTCCATAATATGCACACTAAAAACAAGGAGAACAAAAACTAAGGGGTATATTTACTAAAGCTTCTAAAATTGAAAAGTTGTGATGTTTCCCATAGCAGCCAATTAGATTATGTCTATCATTTTCTAGGATGCAATAGAGAAATGAAAGTTAAAATCTGATTTGTTGCTTTGGGCAACATCACCACTTTTAATTTTTAGAAGCTTTAGTAAATTTACCCCTAAGGCTGAAGAAGAAGAAAAAGGGTTGTTCATGAACTCTAAGGAGATTGTTAAATTGTGTTCCTGAGTTTTGATTCTGAAAATTGTTATTAGGCAGTGATGTCATAAAACCAGTTTAGTTGATGTAGATAAGTGATTTTCAACCTTTTTAACTCGCGGTGCGCTAAACAATATTTTAAAATTGCCAAGGCACACCGTCAGTTCCCCACGGGAAAAAAACACACACATATTGGCCCTCACAGTAAAAATAAAAATCCACACATACATTGGCCTACACAGAATAAAACAATCACATTGCTCCTCACATAAATCATATTGCTACCTACATAAATCCTTTCGATCCCCATATAAATAAATCACATTGCTTTCCACATAAATCCTATTTCTCCCCACATAAATTATTCACATTGTTCCTCACATAAATCCTATTGCTCCTTACAGGAGAAATAAAATAACAAATATTAGCCCCTACCTGTCAGCTGTCCTCCTCCCTGTCCCTCAGTGGTGGGGAATGTTCATAGTGGAGTGCTGCAAATACTGAGCAGTGGGCGGTCGGGCAAGTGTGGATGAGGGTCGGCAGGAAAGTTGTGGATGCGGGCGGGAACTGGAAGATGTGTATGTAGGCGAGTTGGCTGGCTGGGTGGTGAGACGCGGTGGCTGTGACCTATGATGTCACACCGCCGAATCTTCAAGGCATAGGTCACAAAGGGCATGACTGATCCTATGAGAAGAGCCTGGGCCACAGTGTGCTCTGAAGGTGCAGGCAGTGACTCTGACTCCGCAGCACACCTTGCAACTGGTCACGGCACACTAGTGTGCCAAAGCATACTAGTGTGACACGGCACACTGGTTGAAAAAGCCTGCCCTAGAACATACGCTGACGCACACACCCTGACACACATACAACCCAACACACTGACACCCATACAAACCCTAACACAGTGATAGAAAAAAACACAGACATGTACAAAAACACACACACCTCAACATTCAGACAGACACAGCAATGCCTACAGACCCAGATGAAATGACACACACCCAGACCCTGACACATAAAAAAGTCCTCACTATAAAACAACTGACTTGAGTACAGGTTGGGTATCAAAAAAAATATCTCGAAACCTGGAATATTTCATCCCTGTAGCGACGTCATGACGTGTCCGGCATCATGACATCAAAGGAGTCCACGGCCAATCACAGAAAGGTGGGGGAGTGTCTTTGCAGCCACTCCCTCACCGTCTTTACTCCCAGAACCCACCCCAAACTACTGCCAACACGATGGACCCCTCATCCAAACAACCACGGACCCTCAGGAGCCCTCCGGACAAAAGGTATTCTGTTGTCCAGAAAAATCCTATATCCGGAATGCTCCTGGTCCCAAGCATTCTGGATATGGGATATTTGATTTGACCTGTGCTTATAATTTGTAGTTATTACTTGACTTCCCCTAGCAGTGACCCTGACTACGTGGCACACCTTGCAACTGGTCGCGGCACACTGGTTGAAAAAGCCTGATGTAGATAATTATATGACCAGCAAATCATAGACGATGGACATTTTGAGACTGAACTCCACAGTCAGGAATGTATGTTTTTTTTAGAGATGTGCACCGAAAATTTTTCGGGTTTTGTGTTTTGGTTTTGGATTCGGTTCTGCGGCCGTGTTTTGGATTCGGACGCGTTTTGCCAAAACCTCCCTGAAAATTATTTGTCGGATTCGGGTGTGTTTTGGATTCGGGTGTTTTTTTTACAAAAAACCCTCAAAAACAGCTTAAATCATAGAATTTGGGGGTCATTTTGATCCCATAGTATTATTAACCTCAATAACCATAATTTACACTCATTTTCAGTCTATTCTGAACACCTCACACCTCACAATATTATTTTTAGTCCTAAAATTTGCACCGAGGTCGCTGGATGGCTAAGCTAAGCGACACAAGTGGCCGACACAAACACCTGGCCCATCTAGGAGTGGCACTGCAGTGTCAGACAGGATGGCACTTCAAAAAAATTGTCCCCAAACAGCACATGATGCAAAGAAAGAAAGAGGCGCACCAAGGTCGCTGTGTGCCTAAGCTAAGTGACACAAGTGGCCGACACAAACACCTGGCCCATCTAGGAGTGGCACCGCAGTGTCAGACAGGATGGCACTTAAAAAATAGTCCCCAAACAGCACATGATGCAAAGAAAAATGAAAGAAAAAAGAGGTGCAAGATGGAATTGTCCTTGGGCCCTCCCACCCACCCTTATGTTGTATAAACAGGACATGCACACTTTAATGAACCCATCATTTCAGCGACAGGGTCTGCCACACGACTGTGACTGAAATGACTGGTTGGTTTGGGCCCCCACCAAAAAAGAAGCAATCAATCTCTCCTTGCACAAACTGGCTATACAGAGGTAAGATGTCCACCTCATCATCATCCTCCGATTCCTCACCCCTTTCACTGTGTACATCCCCCTCCTCACAGATTATTAATTTGTCCCCACTGGAATCCACCATCTCAGATCCCTGTGTACTTTCTGGAGGCAATTGCTGGTCAATGTCTCCACGGAGGAATTGATTATAATTCATTTTGATGAACATCATCTTCTCCACATTTTCTGGAAGTAACCTCATACGCCGATTGCTGACAAGGTGAGCGGCTGCAAAAAACACTCTTTCGGAGTACACACTGGAGGGAGGGCAACTTAGGTAGAATAAAGCCAGTTTGTGCAAGGGCCTCCAAATTGCCTCTTTTTCCTGCCAGTATACGTACGGACTGTCTGACGTGCCTACTTGGATGTGGTCACTCATATAATCCTCCACCATTCTTTCAACGGTGACAGAATCATATGCAGTGACAGTAGACGACATGTCAGTAATCGTTGGCAGGTCCTTCAGTCCGGACCAGATGTCAGCACTCGTTCCAGACTGCTCTGCATCACCGCCTGCGGGTGGGCTCGGAATTCTTAGCCTTTTCCTCACACCCCCAGTTGTGGGAGAATGTGAAGGAGGAGCTGTTGACGGGTCACGTTCATCTTGACTTGACAATTTTCTCACCAGCAGGTCTTTGAACCTCTGCAGACTTGTGTCTGCTGGAAAGAGAGATACCACGTAGGTTTTAAATCTAGGATCGAGCACGGTGGCCAAAATGTAGTGCTCTGATTTCAACAGATTGACCACCCGTGAATCCTGGTTAAGCGAATTAAGGGCTCCATCCACAAGTCCCACATGCCTAGCGGAATCGCTCTGTTTTAGCTCCTCCTTCAATGTCTCCAGCTTCTTCTGCAAAAGCCTGATGAGGGGAATGACCTGACTCAGGCTGGCAGTGTCTGAACTGACTTCACGTGTGGCAAGTTCAAAGGGTTGCAGAACCTTGCACAACGTTGAAATCATTCTCCACTGCGCTTGAGTCAGGGGCATTCCCACTCCTTTGCCTATATCGTGGGCAGATGTATAGGCTTGAATGGCCTTTTGCTGCTCCTCCATCCTCTCAAGCATATAGAGGGTTGAATTCCACCTCATTACCACCTCTTGTTTCAAATGATGGCAGGGCAGGTTCAGGACTGTTTGCTGGTGCCCAGTCTTCGGCACGTGGTGGCTGAATGCCGAAAGTGGCCCGCAATTCTTCGGGCCACCGACAGCATCTCTTGCACGCCCCTGAAGTTTTTTAAATAATTCTGCACCACCAAATTCAATGTATGTGCAAAACATGGGACGTGCTTGAATTTGCCCAGATGTAATGCACGCACAATATTGGTGGCGTTGTCCGATGTCACAAATCCCCAGGAGAGTCCAATTGGGGTAAGCCATTCTGCGATGATGTTACTCAGTTTCCGTAAGAGGTTGTCAGCTGTGTGCCTCTTATGTAAAGCGGTGATACAAAGCGTAGCCTGCCTAGGAACGAGTTGGCGTTTGCGAGATGCTGCTACTGGTGCCGCCGCTGCTGTTCTTGCTGCGGGAGGCATTACATCTACCCAGTGGGCTGTCACAGTCATATAGTCCTGAGTCTGCCCTGCTCCACTTGTCCACATGTCCGTGGTTAAGTGGACATTGGGTACAACTGCATTTTTTAGGACACTGGTGACTCTTTTTCTGACGTCTGTGTACATTTTTCGGTATCGCCTGCCTAGAGAAATGGAACCAAGATGGTATTTGGTACCGGGGACACAGTACCTCAATCAAGTCTCTAGTTGCCTGTGAATTAACGGTGGATACCGGACACACGTTTCTCACCACCCAGGCTGACAAGACCTGAGTAATCCGCTTTGCAGCAGGATGACTGCTGTGATATTTCATCTTCCTCGCAAAGGACTGTTGGACAGTCAATTGCTTACTGGAAGTAGTACAAGTGGTCTTCCGACTTCCCCTCTGGGATGACGATCGACTCCCAGCAGCAACAACAGCAGCGCCAGCAGCAGTAGGCGTTACACTCAAGGATGCATCAGAGGAATTCCAGGCAGGAGAGGACTCGTCAGACTTGCCAGTGACATGGCCTGCAGGACTATTGGCTTTCCTGTGTAAGGTGGAAATTGACACAGAGGGAGTTGGTGGTGTGGTTTGCAGGAGCTTGGTTACAAGAGGAAGGGATTTAGTGGTCAGTGGACTGCTTCCGCTGCCATCCAAAGTTTTTGAACTTGTCACTGACTTCTGATGAATGCGGTCCAGGTGACCTATAAGGGAGGATGTTCCTAGGTGGTTAATGTCCTTACCCTTACTTATTACAGCTTGACAAAGGCAACACACGGCTTGACACCTGTTGTCCGCATTTGTGTTGAAATAATTCCACACCGAAGAGGTGATTTTTTGTTTTAGATTTTGACCAGGCATGTCAATGGCGACATTCGTCCCATGGACAACAGGTGTCTCCCCGGGTGCCTGACTTAAACAAACCACCTCACCATCAGAATCCTCCTTGTCAATTTCATCCCCAGCGCCAGCAACACCCATATCCTCATCCTGGTGTACTTCAACAGTGACATCTTCAATTTGACTATCAGGAACTGGAATGCGGGTGCTCCTTCCAGCACTTGCAGGGGGCGTGCAAATGGTGGAAGGCGCCACCTCTTCCCGTCCAGTGTTGGGAAGGTCAGGCATCGCAACTGACACAATTGGACTCTCCTTGGGGATTTGTGATTTAGAAGAACGCACAGTTCTTTGCTGTGCTTTTGCCAGCTTAAGTCTTTTCATTTTTCTAGCGAGAGGATGAGTGCTTCCATCCTCATGTGAATCTGAACCACTAGCCATGAACATAGGACAGGGCCTCAGCCGTTCCTTGCCACTCCGTGTCGTAAATGGCATATTGAGATTTCACATGCTCTCTACTATGACATTGGGCATCGGCCTTGGCAGATGACGTTGATGGCATTTCATCATCTCGGCCATGACTAGTGGCAGCAGCTTCAGCACGAGGTGGAAGTGGATTTTGATCTTTCCCTATTTTAACCTCCACATTTTTGTTCTCCATTTTTTAATGTGTGGAATTATATGCCAGTATCAATAGCAATGGCCTACTACTATATATACTGCGCACAACTGAAATGCACCACAGGTATGGATGGATAGTATACTTGACGACACAGAGGTAGGTAGAGCAGTGGCCTTCCGTACCGTACTGCTATATATACTGGTGGTCACTGTCAGCAAACTGCAAAACTAAAATGCACTACAGGTATAGAATCTAGATGGATAGTATACTTGACGACACAGAGGTAGGTAGAGCAGTGGCCTTCCGTACCGTACTGTTATATATACTGGTGGTCACTGTCAGCAAACTGCAAAACTAAAATGCACTACAGGTATAGAATCTAGATGGATAGTATACTTGACGACACAGAGGTAGGTAGAGCAGTGGCCTTCCGTACCGTACTGCTATATATACTGGTGGTCACTGTCAGCAAACTGCAAAACTAAAATGCACCACAGGTATAGAATCTAGATGGATAGTATACTTGATGACACAGAGGTAGGTAGAGCAGTGGCCTTCCGTACCATACTGCTATATATACTGGTGGTCACTGTCAGCAAAACTCTGCACTGTACTCCTCCTATATAATACTGCTGGTCCCCAGTCCCCACAATAAAGCAGTGTGAGCACAGATATATGCAGCACACTGAGCACAGATATGGAGCGTTTTTCAGGCAGAGAACGGATAAAACTGGTGGTCACTGATCAGCAAAACTCTGCACTGTACTCCTCCTATATAATACAGCTGCTCCCCAGTCCCCACAATTAAGCAATAAGCACAAATATTTGCAGCAACATTAATAAACGGAGAGGATGCCAGCCACGTCCTCTCCCTAACATTTCCAATGCACGAGTGAAAATGGCGGCGACGCGCGGCTCCTTATATAGAATACGAATCTCGCAAGAATCCGACCGCGGGATGATGACGTTCGGGCGCGCTCGGGTTAACCGAGCCATACGGGAGAATCCGAGTATGCCTCGGACCCGTGTAAAATGGGTGAAGTTCGGGGGGGTTCGGTTTCCGAGGAACCGAACCCGCTCATCACTAGTTTTTATAGTCATTGTGGACAATCTCAAGCTCTTAGGCCAAAAAAGTGAAAATATCTGTTGTTGAAGTGTATTGTTCTTGTATGTGCTGTATGGCAGGCCTAAGGGTGGAAAAACCCAAAAAGCTCACACTCTTGTACTAATAAATTCTGGCCTTTACCTATCATTATAATTTATTAATATTGTGGATGAGAACTGCGCTGATATCAATTTAAAAGATAAATTGCATCTGGATGTGTAATAGAAAGTTTAATATATAGAATATGGAAATTTTACACAAATGGCATTATTGTATTTCCCACAACTTAGAGGTACATTTCAATGATTATATCCTTTCTAAATGTGCACATTTATGCCCTATGTTCTCTTTTTTCAAGTCATTTGGAGAACATTGACGGTCTATTGGCGGATCCACTTTAACTGCCTTTAATTGCTCCTAATAGTCCCAGTCATGTATCTCTAAATTTGGGGTGTTAATACTAAGGTTTTGCCTTTCTATACATAACATAGTACATGTATTATTGAAATGAGGATTTATTTATCTGCATGCAATTTTCATTCATCTTTTGATTTATAGCATCACATTTCTCATCCACAATTTTATTTTCTGGTCTATGAGCAAAGAGTTTGATATCGTATCTCAACAGCAGATCAATAACTCTAATGGTAGAACCTGTTTCCAGGACTCATTTATTTTGATTTACCTGTATTATCATTATCTTTAATTAAACTGACCATTTGGATTGCTCTTTCAGTGTGTTTCTTCTGATGTCATTAAATCAGTCTACGAAAAAATTATAGGCTATATCTGCCTTTATCTTCTGTTCAACTGTCAGATCAAGAAGAACCCTGCATGTTGTATATTGTAGATATATTTTAACAGTGTATACATATATTTTAAATAAATAAATATATTAAAATACACATATTTATTCTGTTAGCCCAGTATTGTTAAGCAATATGTTGTATACTTAAAAACAATAAGGCTGATATAAAAGACATTCAGTAAAATGTGCTGGTACATGGTTACTGTGCATTGCATTACACCATCCTAATATTCAGTCTGTGATAATGTAGATATTTAAATCACATTAAGATACACCAAGATAAAGGGCATGCTAGATATAGTCATTATCATCAACTTTTTAAAAGTGTTAATGTATAAAAAAGGAAATATATGAATATAAAAGTGTTATATTCAATCAGAATAAAGCTGTACTTGATTATTATTTGTCCAAAGAATCACATCTTGTCATTCGTGTCACATTTCCACAAATAGCAAGTCATGCCTTATTAACCTTTTAATGAGTAGAAGTCACTACAGTGGACAGCTGGACAAAATTATTTGGCCACACCTGCTAATTATTGAATGCAGGTGTTTCAATCAGACTCTTTGCCACAGGGGAATAAAATCAAGCACCTAGCCATGCATTCTCCATTTGCAAACATTTGTGATACAAAATGGTTCATTCTGAAGAGCTCATTGACTACAAGCATGGTACTGTGATAGGATGCCACCTTTGCAATAAGACTGTTGTGAAATTTCATCCCTGCTTGAAATTCCATGGTCAACTGTAAGTGATATTATTAGAAAGTGAGTAGCCATGAAGTGGAAGACCACATAAAATCACAGAGCAGGGTAAACGACTGGTGCATAAAAGTCGCTCTGCTGATTCTATAGCTGAAGAGTTCTGAACTTCCATTGGCATTAATGTAAGCACAAAAACTGTGTGGCAGGAGCTTAAAAGAATGGGTTTTCATGGCCGGGCAGCTGCATGCAAGCCTCACATCACCAAGTCCAATGTCAAGCGTCAGATGGAGTGATGTAAAGGACATTGACACTGGACTGTGGAGCAGCGAAAATGTGTTCTGGGGAGTGATGACTCATGCTTCTCTGTTTGGCAGTCAGATGGCTGTTTTATTCTTTCACTTTCTTGATGTGACTTGTGTAAATGCATGGCTGCGGTATGGATGTGACATGGCTGCTGTATCAACTGTCTGGATTCAATGACATTGGATTTGAAAGCATCCATTGATTAACACTGGCTCTGTGGAGCAACTTCAAAGAGGAAGACCAAGTGACACCACCTCCTTGGTAGCAAAGGGCAGTGTCAAAGGCACCCCTGAAATATGCTTCAGTGTGGGAAATTAGTGCCCAAAGCTTACAGATGCAAAACATTCTAACAGGTGCCGCAATGCAGCTTTCTCATATAAAACTAAGTACAGTACATCTACATGCAATGTCTTGAGTCTTTGTGTCCAGGGTGCTTTTCCAGCTTTCATGCCAAGTATGAAATCAGTCAAATTCAGTTTGTGAAAAAGGTAAACTTTTTAGGTAAGAAACACACTCAGAAGTAACTGAAAATATATTTGTATTATAAATACTGAGGGAATTTTTGTTTCTGGATGGATATTTCCCCAAATAGTCTTAAAAATATTGTTTTTAACTTAGATGATTTTTTTTCCATAAAAAAATACAGTAAACAAAAATGATAAGAACAAATTGTGACTATACCAGTCGTTTTTTTCCCTTAGTTTTTTTTTTTTGCAGAATTTTTTTTTTCATGGTTAAAATCTGTTCCATGATAATAGGACAATGTTTTATGTGGCAGATGCAGGATGTCCACTCAAGTGGACACATGTATAACTTATTTAGATGTATAGTTTAAAAAATAAATACAACTTTTTGTTGTGCTTTATAAGCCTGAAGAATAATTTAGAACATTAAAAAAATTTCATTAGGTGATCATAATTCATACATGAAAGGGTTAATCAGGGAATTAGTTGCAAAGTAAGTGACAGGAAGACAGTGATTAGGATGAGAATGGTCATTGGAAGGCCAAACGCTGATGTTTTTCAGCTGTTCCTATGGTGTTTTTTGGGTGTACATAAGTTAGCATTTGTGATCTTACTTGCTACTGGAGAGCCCTCTGCATCCTGGGAGAGCAGCTCAGCCTGTGCATCTACAGAGGCATTTAGACTCTGCGACAATTTCTGATTTGCAATGATGGTAAAGATGTATCAGCAATTATATACTGTATTGTTGGACAGAAATGATACAACTGTAGTTGGTTTTTAATATACTTAGGTTGGCTTCTGTTAGCAAATAATCACAATTGTGCAGGGCAAAATATAGCAGCAGCAGCAAGATCAACCACACATGATTAAGCCTCCAAGACAGCATGAGTTTGCTATGTAGAATAGAGGGCCTTTGTGTGCGTAAACTTTACATAATTTAAACATGTCCAGAACAAAAACAATATCCTTCAAGATGTAAATAACTAGGTAGCTCAAAGGGGTTGAAAGTGTTCTTATCACAGTTTACTTAATGTGAGCAATAGTAAGGCATGTTTATCTCCTAATTCTACAAAATAAGTATCAAAAATGAATACAATTCTTCAAATGATGTGCAAATGTTCTTGGGAAAAAAAGTGCTTGGAGTAGTTCAAATAATTTTTAGTCAAATACAATTTTAATTATTTGAAATGAAAAATTATTTCTGTTCTTAGTTTTTTTTCTCCGTTGGGATTTTTATGAGGTCCCTAAAGTTCGTCTAGGACTTTTCTCAAGATACCTTCCCCATGTATAAAGATTACTCCTTGTTTGAATCTTGTTCATTGTTATTTCAATAAATTGAAGCCATAACAGTTCACTGCGCTCTTCTTGTGAGCAAAGGCTGGTGTGAGGATGCCATTTATTCATTTTTGGAGATATTTTCTTTCTGCTGTCTATCGTATTGATTGGTATCAGAGATGAACTCTAAACCACAACAAATGCAGGTACTTCTACCTGGTCTTCATTATGGCTTGAGCTGTGCATTATTCACACGCAGTGTATGAAACAGCATAAAAACTGTTCATAGTTGTGTAACTCTTCTACTGTTTAATTTAGCTGCAAAGCTAAATTACAAAACACATCTCATGTCTTTTTAGTAGAGCCATTCAGAGAAATTACAGCTTCAAAATCTAGACTTAGGACTGGTCATTCTTTGATAGGACTTGCACATATCACACATATCTAAGTAGCTTTATTATTATTCTTATTATTCTTATTATTATTATTAGTGCACATTTATAACCCAATTTATTTCAAAATTTGACAATTTTTTTGCAAAATACAGGGAATGAGATTCAACAATTTATTTACATACAAATACTTTTCATACTGCAGGTTGATAATTCTCTCATCCCTAAAATAATAACACTACAAAAAAGATCTCCGTTACACTAAGACCAATAATTCAAGACATTAATCCTCTACACTCCTTATCATCATGCATATGTGTAAACATATTATAAGAGCGAAAGAAAAAAAAGAAAAAACATAATTAAAAGACCACCCATGCAAAAGATACCTAACACAGAAGTACCAGTAACACTAATAAAAGTTTAAAAAACGTCATGCAAGAAATGAAGAAACATAATATATTGCCTCAGGCAAAAACCTGCCTAATCTTTGTAGCAAGATTACCAATGAAAACATAAAGGTGGAAAGAATATGACATACAGTATCACAATATTTGGGTGAGTTTAAGTAGTTTCTGTAGTTATGACCACCATAGAATGTGGCATTGTATTTTACACATGAAAACAGACCATAATCATCGCCTTGATGTGACACCAACCAGTTATGTGCACAGCTACTGTATATGTCTATGTATCAAAACAAAAACATTGTTCAGGGGAAAGTACATTAAATGTACTGAAAACATCAGATATCGTACCACATCTAAGTCTGTTGCAGTACAAGATTTGCTGCCACCACCCTAATCATTTTTTATTAGAGATGAGTGGTTCTGAGTCTCAGAAATCCAAACTGCTCCAAACGAGGGAATCTGACATCATATTCCCAGCGTCAAATTTCTCGCAGGACTTGGATTCTATAAAAGGTGCTGTGGCCAGGACTCAGTGCCATTTCCCGGAGATAGTAGCACACTTCACTATGCTGCACTAGCTCTGCATAAAAAAAAAACCTGAATTTGCTCTCCATTAAAAAAATATATAAATTAGCATTTACAGTATTTATGATATATAGGAGATGCACTGCTGCTGCCAGCCTGCAACTGCTTTGTCCAGACAGAGTCTTATAAGGGGCTGTGCTGTAGGGGTACACAGTGTTGACTCTGCTGTTAATAAGTTCTTTAACTGTGCTGTGTTCACTCGAGAGACTCAGAGTCTCACAAGGGAGTGCGCTGTACCCTACTGCGCTTTCCTCTCATGCATTTAACCTTGTGATTCATGCAGTTTTAAAGGAGCTGCAAGTTAGTTAAAAAATGTTAAAAATATATTGTTAATTTCTATTGTTTGTACTATTTGGTGCGCTGTACCCTAGTGCACTTTCTTCACAATCTAACCCTGTAATTCACACAGATTCCCTGTCGCTGGAGGGCTTTGTGTTTTAAACTGTGCATGTCATTTTTAATATCCAACATAAGGGTGGGTGGGAGGGCCCAAGGACAATCCCATCTTGCACCACTGTTCATTTATCCAACTGCTGTGTATCAGTGTTTCACAGATATGCTATAAACTGCTGTGTGTCAGTGTTTCATAGATAAGCTATAAACTGCTGTGTGTCTGTGTTTCATAGATATGCTATAAACTGCTGTGTGTTTGTGCCACTGCTCTGTCGCTTAATAGTCTCTCACCGCAGACTTTGGCCTAAAGTGGGTGAAAACAACATTGTGAGCTGTAAGGTGGTCAATATTGCTTGCAAATGACTGGGAATTAATGTTAGTGAGGTTACTAATACTCTAGGGACAAAAAAAGGCCCAAATAAAGTGATTTTAGCTTTTTTTGGGTACATTTTTGGAAAAAATACAAATCCAAAACCAGTCACGGCGATTTGAAAAATCCAAATCCATAATCGGCCAACAAATTAGAACAAAATCTGGCAAAATGGCCCAGCGCACATCTCTATTTTTTTATACAGTGCATACGGCTTATCTATTCTTACCTGGCATATACAATAATACATGAAAATTTTTACAGGAGATCAATATGTATGTGCAATGGAGGTTCCAGAAGAAAGAAATGTCTATAATGTATGTGGGGAAAATAATGATTTTTAGCTTTAAGAAATGGAAAATGTGGCACATAAAATACAATTTGCAGTAAAAATACCATATTCATACAAGCTAAAAAACTTGAATAAAGACATTGAAACAAGATGATGTTCTCTATGTACAGTAAGGTAGATTTGTAGAGGATGGTGATATGTCTAGAATACTGTATATTATAATGTTCATCTCTTTTCATGATTCAATCATTTAGCTCACTAACATCAGTAATGAAACACTGCATACAGAATTCTTTCTCCTTGGATTCCAGTACCTTGGTACTTTTAAATTCCCCATATTTAGTGTATTTCTTATGATTTTTATGATGATATTGACAGGGAACCTTTTGATCATTGTACTAGTATCAACCAGTCCACAGCTCCACTCTCCAATGTTCCTCTTTCTCAGCCACCTCGCAGCTACAGATTTATTGGTTGCGATATGCATAGCACCCTCAATGTTCCATGTTACACTGGAGGAAGGAACCACTGTTTCTTTAGGTCCTTGCATTATTCAACTTTTCCTCTTTTGTGTTTCTGAGACAGTGGAGTGTTTTATCCTCACAGTGATGTCTTTTGACCGTTACCTGGCCATCTGCAACCCATTACGTTACAGATCTATTATGAACACCAGACTTCAGTACCATCTTATTTTCTGGTCTTGGTTTACAGGAACCATGACATCCATTAGTTTAGCTGCACAGATCTATATGATGCAATTCTGTGGCTCCAACACCATAGATCACTTCTTCTGTGACACAGTCGCACTCTTGGAAATGTCCTGTTCTAGCACTTACTCTGTAAAATTAGAAGATGTTTTGCTATCTGTGATTGTTACAATTTTTCCATTAATTTTCATATTTGGAACTTACATCAGTATATTTGTCACCATCATCAGACGACCCACCAGTTCTGGGAGACAGAAAGCCTTTTCCACCTGCACATCCCACCTTCTTGTTGTAACCATATTCTACAGCTCCTTACTTTCTGTATATTCAACACCGTCGCATGGCTACTCAGCAAATCTCAATAAAAGTCTCTCCTTACTTTACACCTTCATAACCCCTTTGTTCAACCCTATAATATACAGTTTAAGAAGCCAGGAGATCAGACAAGTCTTAAGGCAACAGATAAAGAGAATTCAAGCATCTACATTTCAAATATTCTAAATCACAGGTTCTCAAACTCGGTCCTCAGGACCCCACACAGTGCATGTTTTGCAGGTAACCCAGCAGGTGCACAGGTGTATTCATTACTCACTAACACATTTTAAAAGGCCCACAGGTGGAGCTATTTATTTCAGTTGTGATTCTGTGAGGAGACCTGCAAAACATGCACTGTGTGGGGTCATGAGGACGGAGTCTGAGAACCTGTGTTCTAAATCATTTAAAAAGATAAATAAGCTGTAATATACTGTGTGTATGTATATATATATATATATATATATATATATATATGTGGTATACAAGTCACCTGGCACTCCTTTTTGATGCTCTTTTCTTTACTTGCCTAGGTGCCCTCCATGAGGGGTTGACCTCCAATATGTACAGCGTAATGGCGGCACTCCAAGACGGTCACTCAATTGCAAAAATATGCTGTTTATTTCAATGTTTCGGGAATGCTCCCATCATCAGGAAAACAAGTGTACATGTAACAGTAGACATATAAATACCCCCCAGTGCAATCCCCGTGATTAACTAAGTTGTTTCATCTGTGCTGGTGCTCCTTTTGGCTCCCCCGGCGTCCGTGCTGCGGGAACACTGCTCCGTGCTGCCGGTGACATCATTAGGCCTATTCACTGCCACCAACTACAATTGTTTATCTACTAACTACACTATGATCAGGTGTTGTCCACACCTCTTTAACCACTTAACTGATTATTTATTTAGCCAAAAACCGCTCCAAAATTGTTGGGGGGTTTTATGACTGAATTAGGTGAAGAACATGAATTTAACCCTATACCAAATGATTTTAGTTAAAAAAAAGAAAAAAAATATTTTCTATTTCAAAAATAATAATATTTTTTTCAAACATTGAAACATCGATCGGGAACATTGCGACCATTAGAACATCGGGAACATCGCGACCATAGCAGCTTTCATTTTGTAAGCTGGGACAGCCTCCAGGTATACAGGGGGGTCTGGGGGTGGCTTGGGAGGGTTAATTTACACTCCCCAGTGGCTGCCATTGTCTGCAGCCACTGGAGGGGTTCCTGCCATGCTGACTGATCAGCAGTGATCGGCAGCACAGCAATCAGTAGGGGAGAGTGTGGGCAGGCAGAGTGACCCTCCGGTCCCTCTGACAGCAGCAGCGGAGGGAAGTTTCTCTTCCCTGATGCTGCTAACACTCTCCATCTGACTAGTCACATCCTGTGCGACCAGGTCAGATAGAGCACTTGCAGGCATGGTCGCATCAGATGCCACCATGCCAGGCAAGTGGTTAAGTGTCAGTTTGCCTTTACCTTCTATTTCATATTGTTTGTTTCCTAGTGCATGCTATGTAATATGTTTCTGCTTTATAAATAAATAAATTAATGAAGATGATAATTGTAAAGCGCAATGGAATATGCTGTGCTATATAAGAAAATGTAAATAAATAAATAATAATAATAATAATAATAATTATTATTATTATTATTATTATTATTATATCATTGTTGTTATTATTATTATTATTATTATTATTATTATTTATAAAAAAATACACTATTTCTGCCAAACTTACTGGTAAGACTATGCAGATTAGTTATATCTCTTAGCACTTGCTACTGTATGCTCCATTCCTAGTTATGCAATACATTATATTACATTTTCCGAATAAAAAGATACATTATTTTGGAAAATGCTAATATAATGATGTTTGTATTTTACTTAATGGTATCGTTCCAAATGCATGATGTTATGTAATATATTTATATACTTTATTTTTTAATTTTGTAATATGACCATTTGAAATATAACTGATTTGCTATAAAATGAATAAAATATTATATTCTTTACATGCACCCACGTGCAAGGATCTCTGGTGAATACAAGGGGGTCCATTAGATTCCACACCTTGGTACTCCTAGCACAAACTTAAGTTGTCAACAGGGCATCTGCTACACCTAGATCCAACTTTGTGATATTTTACTTGGACTGTGATGCTTTGATGTTAGAATTCATTTTAACAAATAAATGAAAGTTAATTATTTGACTCCGTAGTCAGATACATCCTTATTATCCCATTGTTTCCTTTTTTAATTTGACAGTCAGAAGTAAATACATAAAATGCATGTGATAGTATAAGTTTCACATTAATGCTAATATACAGTAGGTAGAGGACCATAGACATAACTGTACTGTAAAAAAAATGGTTTAATGTTATTGAGATTACAATTTAATCGCTAATTTGTTATGGAATTGTCTTGTCATTAATGTAAAACCTTTTTTTAATTTTTTTAAAGCATTCGAAATTACAGCATTTATGGTATATTAAAATTATTAAGAATAATAATGATTCTTGGTGAATTTTATTTTAAGATTGCAGAATATAAAAATGATATACTGTAGCTTGCACATATAGCAAATGTATGGTTAAATGAATCCAATTTAATGCAAACATTTAAATGACAGTACATTTTTAAACTTTAATATTAGCCCTTACAGCCCTAAAAGGAGGGCTTGAACCCATCACACATGTAATTGTGGTACCTATAGTAGCTAGAAAACTGGACTCTGGATATGGCTCCCAAGTGTCCAGCCTGAGGAGGAGATGTAACAAGTGTAATAAGAATCTCCATAATCCTCTGAA
Organism: Pseudophryne corroboree; assembly: GCF_028390025.1. Classification (NCBI taxonomy): domain Eukaryota; kingdom Metazoa; phylum Chordata; class Amphibia; order Anura; family Myobatrachidae; genus Pseudophryne; species Pseudophryne corroboree. The sequence goes on from NC_086449.1 coordinate 13,607,758, forward strand.
ATCCTAATGATCCATTGTTGCTCATCCACCAGTTAAATTTGTAGATGCCTGACTATACATTGTTACTTCCTGTGTACTTTCTGTGGCAGGGTTTCTTTAACTGAACTGCCAACATTATATCACGTGCCACCACAGCTCAACAGCATTGCAGGTCCCGGTCATTAGTAGGTAAGTTAATCCTCTGGTCTTTCAAATTCAACTGCCTGCTTCTCTAAAGATTAATAATGTATATAAGTGTTCTCTCTTTTAACTTTCCCTTTCTTCCTCCAAATTCAGGGATGGGTAGGCCTGGAGACCATCTTCAGTTTTGATTCAGGATAAGTTAGAGTTTGTGGTGGAGAAGATCCTGGACTCCAGGTTGGTTCATGGGCAGGTCAACTGGAAGGATTATGGGCCTGAAGAGTGTCAAAGTCGGAAAATATTACAGTACACACATCACATACAAACTCCACACACATGGCCTCCGTGTGCGTTCTTGTTCTGCCGTGCATGCACATATTCGCAAGTTGCGTATGACTGCTCACGCGATCCTGCGTATTAGCGTGTGGTATGGATAATTACGGTAGCATTGGTACTCGCATGGAAAAGCTACAAAGACATATCACATATTTAATCCACATAGTGCACAATGAACACTTAGCCCACATGCACCACACCAGCAATTTATACTTGTTTAAATAGTACAACAACAAAGGGATTCACCTTTACAGGATATGAGGGGGCAGCATTAGGTTATGAGGTGGTGTTTGGTATCCAACTGTAGGGTATTTTAAGGGCAACATTCCGGTAGCAGTTTGCAGAAGATAGCACGCTCCTGTGCATAATTATGCACAAAAACAGAATATTACTATCATACTGTGTTTACAGTACTTTGATATTCGTCGGGAACCCAGTGGAGACCAACTGCAAGTACACCTGGAACAGACATCGCCCACCTATTCAAACCAACCTATGACCCCCTCCTGTACTGTAAATGACCAGCCCTTTGACCTATAGATGAAGAGGTTACAGTTTCTATTGTATTGTGTTTTTACCAACTGTATAAAAGACAAAGCTGCCTAGCCAGTCACTCTTTCTCTCTCTGAAGGTCATCTTGCTTGATTGATCTGGGCACCGGACCGAGTGGTGCTGGCGAAACCAAACGTATGTACCATTGTATTGTAGCCTCTTTTCTCTTATTGTAATTGTAAATTTGTTGTAACCCCCTTTTATCAATTATATGTTGGCGGGTCGGATCCCAACGTCTTAAATAGAATTGGTGTCTTGTCTCTTTCCCTGCTAAGGTTATAAGTGTATTTCAGCCACACGTGAAGCTGCATTGTGCTCTCAGTATGTCGGTGTGTGTATGCACTGCATGTACTTTGTATGTCCGTCACGGCGTGTGTACGCATAGTGCGTACATGGTACAGGGCTTTGTACGCTAACTGAGTAAAAAGTACGTAGGTTAAGGATTGAATACAGCGGCCGCAGCGGCTAGATTTTAAAGCGTATTGAGTGTATTTTAAAGTATTGCTTTTAGTCCTGTAAGTAAATCAGCATTTACAATTGGGGGCTCGATCCAGTTTTTCACACGCTCATATGCTAGCAGATCATAGCAGACTTTAATCTATCAGCAAAGGGTGGAAATACATCTTTAAGTTAAACCTTTTTCTGGTTGCTCGGATGTTTTAAAACTCTATTTGTGTGCTGTTAGATTGTGTCTGCTCTGTCTGGTCTGCAGAGGTGCTGAAAGAACCCGGAGGTAAGCAGGAAAAAAGCTATTTAAAAATCTGTTTCATTTTTTTTTGCCACCGAAAGCCTACACAAAATGTAACAAAGTGTACCAATATTATGCATACTCCCCCCCCATAGTGTTGCCATAGGTTATGTCATTTTAGACCTGTGTGAAATCGGATACATTTGTTTGCTATATAGATAAATTTGAAATAAATGTATTATAGGAGAAATTATAAAGACACAAAATGCAGTTCTGGCCTTGTTGTAAAGGTTTACACAGTGTGGGTTGTGTTTGTAAGCGATTATAGTTTGTATTGCTCACATTTATAGAGATTGTGTGGTTTGTTTTATTGCGGACGTCTGTTTGTACACGTGTTCCGGACAAAGTACAGGGTTACACACGCGGCGTAAAAGGCACGCACGGTAGCGTGTGTACACAAGGTTGCGTAGGAGTACAGATGCTAATTACAAATCACATGATAGTTGTTCAATTAAAAGGCGGGATAGTATACATTTAATACAATAGCACATAACTATCCAATTAAAAAAACAGGTTACCTTAAATATTTAGTTTAAAACTGTTAGTACCCTGGGGTAAAGTAACCAACATTAGGGAATGGAAATTTTCTGTCAGAAAAGAAAAACAAGGTGTATTTGAGTGAGTGAAAGCAGAGTGAGTGGAGCTGAACTCCGGAAATTTGGGTCCCGTGGGAACAGTGGGTTAGTAGAGGCCTGTTGGCGTAAGGTTCGCTACCTTACATGAACATATTGTGGAAATACGCAAGTCGTGAGGAGACTTGCACAGGAGCATGGTAGGGAATTGTTAATTGAGAATTGTGACCCCATGTAGTTTTTGTTACGCTCCGGCTAAGGATCGCAGCTTGTGAATTCGACTCCCACGATCGTAGGGCATATAGATAACTAGTATCTATAGGCTGTGTGATTGAACCGCACGTCCGTGTGTTATACACAGCACAACGTGATACCGTTGTGTCATATGCGCTGTGGAAAAGCATACGCAGATGTGATTGTGTAAACAAAGGGGTTTTTCTTTGATAATGGCGGGAAATCTCCCTGGTGGACTTCCATTGGAAAGGGTGAACAATAGTTATCTAATTTCTCTGTTTTTCACCCTACAATGAATTCCAGTGGAAAGATACTGAAAATGAATTTTTCGCTGCCTCTCTCAGGAAAATATTCCAACAGAACCTCCACAGAAAGAAATTGCGGTGCTGTAAGTTCTTATAGGAGCCCTAAATTGGATACATTGTGATACACTATCGACAGTGTTTCATTGTACTGGCCAGCGTGGGCGAGAGTGAGTGAAAGGCGCTCGAGTAACTTTCACCGTCTGCTTGCATTGAGTATTTTGGTGTTTGTGGGTAAAGACCCACAATTATGGGAGCCAGTTGCTCAAGTGAGAGACGTTCAGTATGCAGGGTTCAGGCTGGAGAATTGCATCCCAGGGGGTCAGCAAGGTTTATTATGTGTGGGAAACATGGTCCACACTCAGAGGCTTATTGCAATGAATGGGTACGTATGACTGCTAAAGATAGGGCATCTATCCCTGGGGTGGGTAGCTTTGAATCAGAGGTACTGCAGTACATAAGGATTAAAATATGTGATTAAATCTAGAAAACAAAGGATCAGACATAACAATTGTTTAAATCTGTGGCAGCAAGAGGGGTAGGTGCAAAGGGAACTAACTCACACAGCAAGTTCCAAACCTGGCAGGGATGTGAGTTTGAGCACACCATTACCGACACAAGTCGAAGGGGAGGAAATGGCTACAATCAATGGTACATCTGTAAATGATAGTAGAATGCAGAAGAAATGTGTTAAACCTAACCCGTGAAAGTTGTATCCTGTTTTGAAATATCTCCAAGGTTATAGGTCACAGGAAGATGAAGGATCCAGCCTAATCTCAGCCCTCATTCAGGCAGTCATCTTACAGGAAACTCAGGTGGGGCCTGTCCAACCAGTAAGAGCAGTAACAGTGTCCCCCACTGAAAGGATTGGTGAGATCACAGCTAACGGTAAGTGTGAGACTGTTCATTACACAGAGACATTAACACCTCACAGTGATCAGATTAGGAATGGAATGGTAGGATTACATCCTATCTTGGAAATAGTAACTCCCAATAGGAGGCCCGATAGTCAGGGAATAATCCTCACCAGGAACAATGCAATGTATTGCCGGTGGTCCAGATCAGAGCTGCGGTCAATCATTTCAGAATTACCAGATCCCCAGAAGCATTTAGCCAGATGTCAGAAGTTTATCAGGGATCTGGGTAATACCCATGAACCGGCAAACAAAGATTGGCGGACACTTTTGAAAGGGTGCATACCCCCTAATATTGACACCCAAACATTTATTACGGATTGTAAATTAGAGTCAGATAGTCCTATGACTGACGAACACAGTCAGGAGAATGTGGAACAAATTAACATACAACTAGGATTGTATTTCCACACTGCTGTTAAGTGGAGCAAAATTTTCTACATAAGACAGAAGGACAGTAAAATGACATCTGAATATTTCGATAGGGCTTTGCAAATAATGGCTAGATACACTGGGGTATCGTATGTAGGTAACGATGAGAATTACAGGGAGGTGGCTGTCTCTGTGCTAATGGACGGTCTCAATAAGGCATTGAGGGCCAGGGTGCAGACTTCTTTACCAAATTGGAAAGGGGTCACAGTAGCTAATCTTAGAGAGTGCGCTATTGAACATCACAAGAATATTGCTAGGCGCAGAGAACAACAGGAGGAGAGGTTGAGGATGGTAAGTATACAGGCACATACAGGAAAGACCAATCAGCTCAAACCCCAGATCCCTAATGGTAAGTCAAAGTCAATAATATGTTACACTTGTAGGAAGGAAGGGCATTTTGCCAGAGATTGTAAGAGTAGTAGGACACATAGTCAATATAGATCCCCTAGACAGAAAACACAAGCCACATTATTAAACACATAGATGGGACCAAGGGACATATAGTAAGGAAACACAAGCCATATAGAAAACACAAATTTGGCTAATGGGAAGAACGAAATAAATGCAACATTATCCTTTGACAAAACTTGCTAGGGTTAAGATGGGGCCTCTAAACTTTTGCTTCTTTTCTAGCAGAAATGGTCCCTGATTAACTTAACAGGAGCTTTGTTAAGAAATGATATACATATAATATATATATATATTTCACTGTTCTATATTCATGTCCATCACAGGTAGAGAAAAATGTCTCGCTAAAATACTGGGTTACCTATGAACTTAGGATGGACAGGACACTGGATTGATGGCTGGGATAGTCCTAGTAGAGATACAACACACATAGAATTTTTTTAAGGGGAGTAGACCAAGTAGAGAATCACTTCCCTGTAGTGCCCAATCCAGTTGTCAAATTTTATAAAATCTTCTTTACCTTTACAAACTTATCTGTTACCAACCTCTATGTGATTTTTCTTCAAAGTTTCCTCTTCATCTCTCACGTTCACCTACAGGAGGGTGCAATACATGGACCCGATTACAGTTCAAACACCACATGCTTACTCGGTCCTTCAGAGTTCTGCCCAAATCCAGTATATCTCACCAGCAGGATGACACCAGTATTACTGCAGTGTGCCTTGTCATGTGCAAAGGGTGAAGAATGGGAATACTGGTGAAGACAGATACTGATATGCATGATGGTGTGACGGCCTGTTGGTGGATGGCAAACCTGACATTTTCTTTTTAATTTTTCCTCTCTTATATCACCCAGAGATGTTTTTACTTCACACAACTGATAACATGAAATAAATAAATGAAAATTCTAAATTTGTGTTCCCTACAGGAAAAAGTGGTCTGAAAGGCGAAGGTATATGGTCAGGAGTCCTCAGGACTTTGGACAGATGGACATGGTAAGCCAGTGGCCCCCAGAGCATATCTTCCAAGTCTAGATGAGGTGGCACACGATCTGACTCATCTGGGCAAGGAGGGTATGTGCAATCTGGTAAGAGCCTACTGGAGTGCGCCTGGATTCTCTTCTCATGCAGGTAAGAAAGCAATGACATGTCTTACTTGCTTGAGTAAAAATATTGGTAAGGCAATACCAACGGAGCCATCCCATATCCCTCCTACAGACGGACCTTTTCAGGTAATACAAATCGACTTCATACAGTTACCACCCTGTAGGAATTTGAAATATGTGTTAGTATGTACTGATGTGTTTTCAAACTGGGTAGAAGCATTCCCCACTGCCACAAATACTGCTGTGTTCACTGCAAAGAAAATCATGCAGGAATTTTTGTGCAGATATGGTATCACTAGAATGATTGAAAGTGACAGGGATACCCACTTTACAGGTGAAGTCTTTCAGGTCATGTGCAAACTGATTGGAATCAATGGCAAGCTGCAGACTCCATACTGACCACAGGCGAGTGCGAAGGTGGAGAGAATGAACAGCACTATTAAGAACAAGCTGAGCAAAGTGATGGCTGAAACTGGATTGTTGTGGCCAGAAGCTTTGCCACTAGTGTTGTACAGCATCAGAACCACTCCCAGGTCACCACATAACTTATCACCCTTTGAAATTCTATTTGGTCGACAACCCCATGTAATGATAGACCCCCAGGATGATTTGAAATGCAATAATGAAATTACTGTGAAATGCTTAGTTAGAATGAGCCAGCAGCTGAGAAATCAACAAAGAGATCTAAAGCTGGTGATTCCTGACCTACCAAACAGTAATTGTCATGACATTGAGCCTGGGGATTATGTGATGATTCAAATTTTTCTACGCTCAGGTTGCCTCATAGACAGGTGGGAAGGACCTTATCAAGTCTTGTTAACCAGCACAACAGTAGTAAAGGTCACGAAAGAGAACTTGGGTCCACTCGTCCCACTGCAAGAAGGTCGCTGACCCGGAGAACTGTGTGTTCAAAGAGAAAGGTGAAGAGAACCTTGTATCACTAGAGTGTTTGTTCCAGGAAATCTGAGAGGCAGGACTGTTGAAACAGCACCTGAGCGCAGAGAGCAACAAGAACAAAGATGGTTGTCGTACCAGTTTTCTTTTTTTCACCTCCCACTGCCCTCTTCTCTTTCTCCCCCTTCTTATCTTCCTTCTTTTCCTTTAACGAAATGGATCTACCTCAAGAGACTGCGTTTCGGGTTCTGCTAGTAATTCTGAGAAGTCGAGCAAGGCTCTGGAATGGGCTCTGATGGCAAGTACGGAATTGTAGGATCTCAGGAGCAGCACATCACTCGAGTAAAGGCTGGTATCAGTAAGCACTCTGGTAGTCACGGGGCTCGGAGGCAATGTGAGGGGTTATTGTCTGATGAATATTGTATTTGTAGGAATTGTGAGAACATAGTACAAGACGGGTGCTTCCATAGATGTCAGTCTAATAATAATATCGACATGGACCGACATCCATTGAGTGATTTCCACTCATTAGTGGGTAAGGTCTTAAACCAGACAGAATGTTGGGTGTGCTCACAGGTACCTCAAGGACAGAGTAAGTCAGGATTAGTACCATACCCTTTGTCAATAGATGAGGTACTCGAATTAAGGGGTGGGAGACTGGTGGACAAGAAATTCAATATATCTAGGCCCCCTAGTTTGAAGCTCTACCAGTACAATGTAGATAGATCCCTGTTGTGTTTTAATATTTCCAATTTCCGAAAACAAGGAAATTGGGAAGTGACTTGGAATAACCAGACAATGACTTTTTCACACAGAGCTGATAGGATTCCTATCAACTCTGAACTTGTACGCAAGATAGCCAACAGTGGAAAGTATTTTCGGTACTAGTATATATGTGGAAGCAAAACCATGTGGGTTGGAAAGGTATTGCAGGGGTATTGTGCCCACATCATCCAGCCTGATACTTGTACTGAGCAAATGGAAGAACTAGGGACTGAATTATTTACATGGAAGATTTGCAATATGGTGATGTTACATTTTGTCCCCTATGTTTTCCCAGATGATGTCTATTTCATATGTGGGAGGAAAGCATACAAGTGGCTTATTTCGAGCTCTGAGGGATTGTGTTATATTGGGAGAGTACTACCAGCGGTCATGACCATAACCCATGACAAAATGAAAGACATTCACTGCAATGCTCAGACTCCTTATATTCATACCCATTATGAACACATCATCAAGAGACACTTCATAGATAAGGCAGAGCACGCAGCCTCTGATTTGATTCACAAATCCACTGGGATTCAAGTTCTTCTCACATTAGATATCACCCGTACTGCCAGAGGAACTATAAATTATAGGTACATCCATGCGCTAGTGAACTTGATAGACAATATCACCGAGATGTATGATGACAACTTCAGGTATACAGGAAGGGAGTTACAAACCTACAAGAAAGAATTGATCCAGCACAGGCAGGGTTAGGAAAATGGGCACAGAATGTTATGGGAATGGGAAAGTTTCTCCTTTGTATCCTGGGAGTCATCATAATTATTGTTCTGATATTCAGGTGTGTTCGAATTCTAATGCGGCGCAAGCACGGCACAAATTTTATGAGTCTAAGGAGCGAGAGTGCTGTTACAGCAGCAGATTTGATTTATAACCCATCTATAGAGACAGTGTTATGATAAGGATTGGAAATTAATTTCATGGCCTGTTTTCTTTCACCATTTTTCTCTGTCTCCCCTTTACCCAGAAACATCCAACTGGAAAAGAATTCAACCCTACCCAATGTTTTTGTCAATGTATTTTATATATGTGTCTTATCTTCATCTCTGCAACCCTCAGTTAATGGCACACATAGTCGACAGGTGTTATCCACATATAATAGCATTCACATCTGTTCCCCCTCCATGTATCATCAAATAAATGTGCTCCCCATTTGTTGGTATTAGAAGCCGAAGAGGCGAGGGTCAAAAGCCCTTGCCCGAAAGGAGCTCGGTAGTGTTTGTTTGCCCATTTACAGACCCTTAATACGGAATGAGAATGATTTAATGTATACTTCGCAATACCTCGAAGCCTACTTAGAACATATATGGCACGATGATATATGCCCCTCAGACATTTATTCATACATACATGCTTTTACTATCCCACTAGACTATACATTTCCCACCTACAACTCTCCCCCGATCATCCAAGTTTGTATATAAATTGTATAGGTAATATTTTTAGTTTATTAGTTAAGAGTGGCAGTTATTGATGACTGCCAAAGGGTGGACTGTCGAAGTCAAAAAATATAACAGTACACACATCACATACAAACTCCACACACATAGCCTCCATGTGCGTACTTGTTCTGCCGTGCGTGCACATATTTGCAAGTTGCGTATGACCGCTCACACAATCCTGCGTATTAGCGTGTGGTATGGGTAATTATGATATCATTGGTACTCGCATGGAAAAGCCACAAAGACATATTACATATTTAATCCACATAGTGCACAATGAACACACAGCCCACATGCACCACACCAGCAATTTATACTTGTTTAAATTGTACAACAACAAAGGGATTCACCTTTACAGGATATGAGGGGACAGCATTAGGTTATGAGGTGGTGTTTGGTATCCAACTGTAGGGTATTTTAAGGGCAACATTCTGGAAGCAGTTTGCAGAAGATAGCACGCTCCTCTATATAATTATGCGCAGGAACAGAATATTACTATTATACTGTGTTTACTGTACTTTGATATTCGCCAGGAACCCAGTGGAGACCAACTGCAAGTACATCTGGAACAGACATCGCCCACCTATTCAAACCAACCTATGACCCCTCCTGTACTGTAAATGACCAGCCCTTTGACCTATAGATGAAGAGGTTACAGTTTCTATTGTATTGTGTTTTTACCAACTGTATAAAAGACAAAGCTGCCTAGCCGGTCACTCTCTCTCTCTGAAGGTCATCTTGCTTGATTGATCTGAACACTGGACCGAGTGGTGCTGGCGAAAACAAACGTATGTACCATTGTATTGTATCCTCTTTTCTCTTATATTTTTTGTAACCCCCTTTTATCAATTATATGTTGGCGGGTCGGATCCCAACTTCTTAAATACAATTGGTGTCTTGTGTCTTTCCCTGCTAAAGCTATAACTGTATTTCAGCCACACGTGAAGCTGCATTGTGCTCTCAGTATGTCGGTGTGTGTGTATGCACTGCGTGTACTTTGTACGTCCGTCGCGGCGTGTGTACGCAAAGTGCATACACGGTACGGGGCTTTGTACGCTAACTGAGTAAAAAGTACGTAGGTTAAGGATTGAATACAGCATCCGCAGCGGCTCGATTTTAAAGTGTATTGAGTGTATTTTAAAGTATTGCTTTTAGTCCTGTAAGTAATTCAGCATGTACAAGAGAGATCTTGGGTATCTTAGAGGTGTGTACATGCTCCAAAATGAATGAAGGTTTTTTTCAAGAATTTCTGTTGAAGCTGGGTTGTAAGGGTTTACTGACCCCTCGTTAAAGGGGACGTACTGTCATGAGCTGCCATGGCTCATCTACATTGCAGGTCCTGGTCATTGCTAGGTAACCGGGACACCTGTATACATCCGGCCGGCAGCATTCTGCCAGTTGCTAGGCGATGGAGACGCCTGCTGGCTGTGGATGATTAATGGGTGGAGATGTGGATGTGTGGTGCTTCAGCTCTACAAGATCTTATTTAAGGGCGTGATTCAAATCTTATTGATGCCAGCATCCACTAGATGGCACCCAACGGCTGCCAGCGTATACATTTCAGCTCACACCTGCCTGGGGTAAAGAGCTGAAATCTGTGAAAAGCTATTCGTTTTGGTGCACAAACTTCAGTTTTCCCAGTCGCACTTTACATGGCTAAACCCGAAACTAATGGACATGATAGGGGGCGCCACTTTAGATGTGTGATCGGTGGTGATAACATTTGAATTCCCCCCTAAGAGTCTTATATTAATCAGTTGTGGTCTATCGTAATGCATTATAACATTATTTTCATTGTGAAATTTATTGTGCAGTTGGAAGCTGCAGACCTTGGGCATAGTCAGGATTAGCCTTATCTGTAACTGAAAAGGAGTTTTGCACATGCAGGGAAGGGATCAGAAAAGATTCACCTCTATAGTAAGTTGCAGTCTAAACAGAAATGTTTCTTATGCTACATAAAGATAGCATTAGGAATGGACTTCAACTTCCCCCCAAAAAACCTTTTTCAAAACCTTATAAATATTATTACTGTGCAGATCCCATAGAGGCCATAAGAATGGCATAGTTCTCACAAAGAGTTCCCCATTTTTTAAAATCTGTTTTTATTAAAGTATCTCATGTATAAAAACAATAAGTGAAATGTAAATGCATGTTAGAAGTTCAACAAAGATTTCAAGAAAGAGACATCAAGCATATGAACAATAAATGAAGTGTACATTATCTGCAGAAGTGCAGTAGTCACAGCATATGGCTGTGTCCATGTTCACCTTTACAGCATTTGCAGCAAACATGCATACAAATCGCTATTGCACAGAGGGTGCGATTCATTCACGGGAGCATATGCACCATAAAATCTACAGTTTGTGGGTACAAATGCAGCACAAAACCATGTTCATCTGCACACAAATCACACCAGCTTTGCTGCAAATATTTGCAATCACAGCAAAGATGAGCATGGACACATCTGTATAATATACAGGTACAGAAATGAATAGACAATGTTAACAAAACAGTCTCATAGCAGGTAAATATAGTTTAGATTAAAATGAATCATTGGATAACCCAAAGAGTAGAAACATGAATCTATTGTCTTCCTCCCCTGCCACTCCAGGAAGGCCCTAGCAGGTAATAAGAATAAGCAAGGACTTCACAGGTAGCTCATCATGAAACTATAAGAGGATCTCCAACTGCCATTCACAACAAATACCAACAGGTATGCTGGAGACATCCCTGAATCTGTTTTTTTTTTATTTCCAGAGACAAATTATCTATGCAACTTTCCCATATTTTGAAAAAACAGTCCGTTTTGGTGTCTTTATCTAAGGAAATCTCTACCCAGTACATTAAAAAAAACATAGAAAATTTCTGTTTTAAACAATGATAGTGTAGCAGATTAGAGGCAACTCCAGGTTTGAAGAATGTCCTTCCAGCCTGCTGCACCAACAGCCCTTAACAATCTACTACCACCCCAATATGGGTGTGTTTTGTAAAAATACCAAATATGGCCCACTCAAGTATGAAAGGCAGAAAATTGACTAGGCATGACTCCGCTTAACTCCTGACCTGCAGCCAAAAGCTCCTAACCAAACCAAACAAAAACAAAAACAATAATATAGGTCAACAATGGGATCACCACATCTATAACAGTTATGTTTGGCAATGTGTCTTGGCAATTGTGACTGGAAGGAGTCTACAAGAACAAATATAGGCCTGGAACAAATTGTCAAGATGCAGATTAGGGAAATGAGAAAGCCATTGGGTTACACTCTGAGTGGATTTAGCATGATCTAGCAAATCATGAATATGTATATAATTAATGGAGATAGTCTCCTTGGTCAAGGGAGTGTGCCAAAGCTAGCAGTCAACAGAATGCTGCTTTCAACATCCATGAAGGCCCTAACAGCAGTGCTACCATGATGTTGGGCCTGGATAAATGCCATTGGGTATTCTGCTATGACCTCAAACTTCTTCACAGCCTCCAGGCATGTGAGAGGCCTTTGGTTAGTGCTATTGACTAAATCACCTATATTTTGGATACCATTAATCTCCAAATGTTAAATGGGTAGGTGGCGAGAACACCTTGGAATTCAAGATTAACGATAAATGGAAGATACTGTATAAGGATTTAGGTGCATTTCAGCCATTTGTGATGAGGAATATGCCACACTTTCCTGGTAAACAAGAGTAGTGGATTATTTCTCAACTGTGCAGGAATCTCTTGGTCATGGATATATATGAAGCTGATGAGGTCTCCCCCTTCCCCCAAGGAACTCCGTCTCCAGGGTGCTTTTGGCTTTATTTTATCAGCCATGTAACCAATTAGTGAAATAACGTACAACAGAAACATGGCATAAGATTGTGAAAGTTTATACCTCTATTATTCAAAGTAAAGTGCATCTTTTACAAACCAATTATAGGTATATTATTACTCCATATGAATTTTCAAAATATATAATTAACATGCTTAATGTCTTTATGAAGAATATGGAAGGAAAAGGATTGAATGAGATATAGTAGCCTGGTATAAGAAATCATTTTAACATCCAACATAGAGGGAGATGCTTCCACCACTTCAGTTCAGATGACAGGACTTGAATATCATTGAAGTCATACTTTACTACAGTCATTAGTAAGCAATAACATAGACTTGGATGTGTATAAATATAAAAGGAAATCAACAAATGCAAGGCCAAAGTTTCTACTTTGCAGGGTGGATATAAAGTCGGGCCAAAGCACTATATCAAATGTCCTAGTGGTATCTTATTTAAATAAATATTCTGGATTTGTTTTTTCTAGACATAGTCATCACACCACCAATAGCAGACCTTATACCATGAACAAAAGGTGGGTCATGTACGAAATCCAATTTGTGACTGGCAAGTAAATAAGGGAGAATAGATAGCAATCTATAGTATGTGACATCACTTTGGTGAGCAGTTTAATATCAGTGTTAACGAAATCTATAGGATGGTAGGAGCACGCCAGTTATGGGTCCCTATAGGGCATATGGAAAGGATGATATGAGCTTCACTTAAATATAGGAAAGGGGAAGTATTGTATAAGATGTCATTAAATTATATCAAAGTGCTGGGAAAATATGAAAGCCAAGGAATTTATACCGTGTTATTCATTAGACAGACCATCAGGTCATTTTATTCTGGAGAGAGCTGCGTGCAATTCTTCTGGAGATATGTCCTGATCCAGAGCAACTTTTTTCTCCACCACTGGGTGGGAGGTAATCAGAGCAACTCTCAAAGCAATGTCTCATTTTTAAAAGGGTTAAAAGAAAGAACCCTATGCAGCTAAAAATAATAGTACTCAAAATGGACAAATTTTGAAAAGAGGGTAGATTCAGTGGTTTGTGAATGAGTATCTCTAACTGCTATAATGATTTTTTTCCATGATAAGGACTACCCAAAAGGCAACCAGCCTTATTTCCCCAGTAGCTCAGGAGTAGGTGTGGCGTTATTACTGTATCTCTCAAAGATTAGGTCAGGGTGTCATGCAGTGATTTATATTGCACAGTCAATTTTTCTTATATCTTGAATCATAGTCTATAATATACAGTAGCTGAACAAAATTGTCTTTTGTGCACCCCAGAACACATTAGGATGATCCCGATATTACAGGAGATCATCCTGAAAATTCATACCACCCGACTGTTATAAGTATCCTGGGAAATGTTATCATGGGAAATGCCAAAGGCATTGCTCACCAAAAGGCACAGTCAACTCCAGAATTAAAGCTACCAGAGCATGGTCCACTACTAGTATATTATGTATGTCTGCCATTGTAGGCTGAGCTCCCAGAGTCCCCACCAAAAGACACAGCCCACTCCAGGATCAAAGTCACCAGAGCATGGTCCACTACTAGTATATTATGTATGTCCACTGTTGTAGCCTGAGCTTCTGTAGTCCCCACCAAAAAGCAATCAATACAAGGCCAGGAGTTGTGGACCCCCCCAAAAAAACATAAATCATTTGTCTGTAGGATTAAGGAGCTGCCAAATGTGAGTGAGATGGAGGGTAGTCCTAAAGGAATGCAGATGCTTACAGGAAAACAGTGTAGGGTGGGGTGTTGAGGCAGAAGTCCATTAAAGTCACCCCTCAAAAGTAACATATCATTAGGGTACTGAACCGGTATTCATGTAAAGTTTGATGTAGAGGATTTGTGCATGTAAAGGTTACTGTAACCACAGTGTAGTTAGCCCCACCAATAGTGACATCCAGTAGTACATACTGACCATTATGGTCCACAATATAATTGGAGATAGAGTATGTAAAATCCTTACATCTCTACACTAGGCCTTTTGATAAAATTTGAAGGCGATCTCCTGAGAGCCCTGAGAGATGATCCCCCACCAGCTTCCCAATGGTTTTCCTACAGAAAAGTAATATGCAGGTGAAAACCTTTTAAATATGTGGAGACACTTTTTCTCTTAATGGTTTAATTGTGGTTTCCCACATTCCAAGACACAGAACAATGAAGGATTGAGGGAATCACTATCCACAGTTAACCAGCACCTATCTTAGGTATGCAGAAACCAATGAGAATGCACAAAATTAATTACATCCCCCTGTTTCAGCCAATGAAGATAATACAATAATTGCATTGTAGATGACAGGGCCAAAAAGAGGAAAAAAACAACAACACGGCAAAGGCTAAAACTAAAAAAAAAAACAAATAAAGAAATGCATAGTGTATCAGATACCGATTTTCTAATTTACTCTTAACCAAGAAAGATGCTCCCTAAAACAAAAGGATAATCTCATCCACAGTTTACAATACAGTAAATAAAAAAAAATGGGATCCGGTCTGAAGATCGACACTGTCAAGGTCGACAATGTTAAGGTCAACCACTATAGGTCGACAGTCACTAGGTTGACACGGCTGGAAGCTTGACAGGGTTTCTAGATCGACATGTGCTAGTTTGACAGGTCAAAAGGTCGACATGAGTTTTTCACATTTTTTCTTTTTTTGGATCTTTTTCATACTTAACGATCCACGTGGACTACAATTGGAATGGTAATCTGTGCCGAGCGAAGCGGTAGCAGAGCGAGGCACCTTGCCCAAAGCATGGCGAGCAAAGCGAGCCATGCGAGGGGACACGGTGCACTAATTTGGCTTCCCGGTCACTGTACGTAGAAAATGACACCAAAAAAATAAATAAATCATGTTGACCTTTGACCTGTCGACCTAGCACATGTCAACCTAGAAACCCTGTCGACCTAGTGACTGTCAACCTATATAGGTCGACCTAAACATTGTTGACCTAAACACTGTCGATCTAATGATCCACACCCATAAAAAATACATAGCAACAAGCAAGAGTAGCTCAAAGTGGGCACAAAAAACAGTACAGTAATACAAGGATAACAGATATGTTATAAAAAAAAAATATATAGTGGTTGGTAGACCTACTGTAATAGTGTAGAAAGCCTGGGCAAAATTAGTTTTGGCTTGAACAGGATCTGTAAAATAAATGGTCTGACAATTGTCATGAACCCAGAGTTTTGTTGGGTATAGTAGAGTGAATCTCTTATTGTTGTTGTGCAGTATATTACAGACCTCAGAAAAGTCTCTACATTTTTGTTAGACCAAAGCAGAGAAAGAAGAGTGAAGTTTTGGAACCCATAATTATTTGTGGGTGTCTGTGATATGTATTGAAAATGTATTATTTCATACAGAAATCTAAAATGTCACTTTAAGTGGTCTTTCTCTCACATTAGATTGTGGTCTATCAGGTCCCAGGGGATACGCCCACTCAACATGGCAGAGAGTAGGACTGTCAGTGAGGTTCAGGGCATTGAAAAGTGTATTAGTGATGTCCTGAGGTTATGGGTCCTTAATGCTTTCAGGTATAAGGAATAAGCCCAATAAAGTAGGGCTTATGCTTTCAGGTATAAGGAATAAGCCCAATAAAGTAGGGCTTATTCCTCCAGTGGTGATATTATTATTATTATTATATACCAATGTGTAGAAAAATCTTAAAAATCAAAACATGTGTTCATAGCTTCTTCATAATTTGAATATCTAGAAGGAAGATTAATATGTTTACTGATGTGATGAGTGCATACCAAACTCATTCTTTATTATTAGCAGTATCTTATATAGCGCAGCATATTCTATTGCACTTTACAATTAGGACAACAGTTATAGAACAAAACTGGGCAAAAACAGACAGACATAGAGGTAGGAAGGCCCTGCTTACAAGCTTACACTCTATAGGGAAATAGGCATTGATACAAAAGGATAGATGCTACCTATTGCATAATGGTCCACCAGATTGGTAGGTTCTTAATGGGTTGTATGATATGATCACACAGCAATGTTGGATGACAAAATATGAGGATATGTGGACTGTACAGAGAGAATGTAATTAGATAGGGAAGCATTGAAGGTTATGTGGGTGGGTCTGGAATTTGGTAGGCTTGTCTGAAGAGGTGAGTTTTCAGGGAATATTTAAAGGTTTTGAGACTGGAGGTGAGTCTTATTGTGCATGGGAGGGCATCCCACAGAGTGTGGGAAGCCCGGATAAAGTCTTGTAATTTTGAGTGGGAACAGGTAATACATGTGGATGAGAGACACAGATCTTGTACAGAGCAAAGAGGTCTGGTAGGGAGATATTTTGAGATGAGTGAAGAGATGAATGTTGGAGCAGTTTGCTTAATAGCCTTGTATGTAAGCAAAAGTATTTTATATTTAATACGGTAGAATACCGGCAACCAATGGAGGGACTGACAGATCGGATCAGCAGATGAAGAACATCTAGCAAGGAAGATTAGCCTCACAGTTGCATTCAAAATGGATTGTAGTGGTGAGAGCCTATGTTTGGGAAGACCAGTAAGGAGACTACTACAATAATCAATGTGGGACATGATGAGTGCATGGATTAGAGTTTTTGCAGTGTCTTGTGTCTTATGTTTTTTAGGTGCATGTAACATGATTTAGAGACAGATTGAATGTGTGGAACAAAGGATAGGACAGAGTCAGGGATGACACCAAGGCAGTGAGCTTGTGGATTAGGGTGGATAGTTGCATTTTCAACAGTTATGGAGATATCAGGTTGGTAACTATTCTTGGCTGGTGGGAAAATAATTAATTCTGTTTTGGAAATGTTAATTTAAGTTTAATTTTGGAAATTAATTCTGTATTGGAAATGGTGGTGAGATGACATCCAAGATGAAATGGCAGACAGGCATTCAGTGACATGAACCAATACAGATGGTGATAAATCTTGGGAGGATAGGTAGATTTGAGTATCATCAGCGTACAAATGATACTGAAATTTGAATAAGCTGATTATTTTACCAAGAGATGAGGTATAGATTAAGAAATGTAGAGGACCTTAGACTGAGCCTTGCAGTACTCCAACTGATAGAGGTAGAGAAGAAGAGGTAGAATCAGAGAAGTGAACACTGAAAGAGCGATTAGATATGTAGGATGAGAACCAAGTAAGGGCTGTGTCCTGAAGACCTAGGGATTGTAGTGTTTGTATCAGGAGTGGTCAACATTGTCAAAAGCAGCAGAGAAATGTAGAAGAATAAGAAGTGTGTAATGGCCTTTCGATCAAGCAATGACCAGCTCATTCACTACTTAGGTCAGTGCCGTATCTGTGGAGTGTTGGGCAGGAAAGCCTGTCTGAAGTGGGTCCAATCAGTTGTGGGAGTTGATAGAGTGTGAAAGGCGAGTGTATGCATGTCTCTCAAGTAGCTTGTAGAGACATGGGAGCAGAGAAATGTCACGGTAGTTAGAGAGAGTGTTTGGGTAAGAATTGTGTTTTTTTCAGAATGGAGTAAACACTGCAGGCTTAAACAGAGAAGGAAAGATACCAGTAGGGAGAGAGATTACAGATTTTGGTTGGGATAAGCACATGAGACAACGTTTTACTGACTTGTGAGGGTATAGGATCAAGAGTAGAGGTAGTGGAGTAGGAGGATGAAATGAGTCTTGATACTTCATCTTCACTTGTGGGCTCAAATGAAGAAAAAGTGCCAGAGGGTTCAGGTAGGGAATTAAGCGGGTCACTGGCTGAGTCAGAGCATATCATTTCATCTCGGATTTTATAAATCTTATGCTTGAAGTAGGAAGCAAGTTCTTGTGTATGGATAGTAGCTAGTGGGGGAGGTGAGGGAGGGTAAAGAAGTGATTTAAAAGTATTAAAAAGTCGCTTGGGGTTGGTGGCATGAGAAGAGATGAGAGATTGGAAATATGTTTGTTTGGCAGTGTCCAGGGCCTGACGATAGGAGTGGTAGGTGGTCTTATATGTGAGAAAGTCACTTGGATTCTGAGATTTACACACTGATGTTCAACTTTACCTGACAGTTTTTGTAAGTGTCTTGTTGATTTAAAGTGCCACGGTTAGCATCTAAGCCTACGTGGAGTGTGATGGGTAGCTGGAGCTACATCATCAAGGGCACACTCTAGAGTGTGGTACTGGTGGGATACAGCAATCTCAGGTGTGGTAAATGTTGAAATTGGTGAGAGCAGTTGTGGCTGAGAAGTGGAAAGTTGTGGGAAATTTATATTGTTAGTATTTCTGCGGGTTAGAGGAGGATTGCTTGTTTTTAGTGTCAGAGTTTAAAGTAATGGAAGAGATTGAGAAGGTGATCAGGTTATGATCATAGAGAGGGAAAGGAGTGTTAATGAATTAAGAATCTGAGCAGTCTTATGGACACAAGATCAAGGCAGTGGCCCTCCTAGTGAGTAGAGGAGTCAGACCATTGTGTGAGGCCAAGAGAGGAGGCTATAGAGAAGAGTTTGGAGGCATGAACGGATTGTGGACTGTCAAGAGCTATATTGAAATCGCCCATAATGATGGTGGAGATGTCAGAAGATAAGAAGTGTGGAAGCCAGGCAGAAAAATCTTCTAGAAATTGTTGTTTGGGTTGCCCAGGACGGCGATAGATAGCTGCAACATGCAGAGAGAAGGGGGTGAAAATCCTGATAGAGTGAACTTCAAATGATGTGAATACAAGTGATGGAACCTGATGTAGAACTGTTTATGTGAAAAATTGGAACAGTAATATTCCAACCCCACCACCTTTACAATTACCATGCCTGGATTTGTGTGTGAAGTGGAAACCACCGTGTGACAGTGCTGTAGGGGAAGCTGTGTCTAATTGTGTGAGCCATGTTTCTGTTATAGCCAGCAGATCAAAGCTTTGAGAGATAAAGAGGTCATGGATGGATGTTAATTTGTTACAAACAGAGCGTTCATTCAATAAGGCACATTTTAGTGACTTGGAGGGGGATGGGAGACGTGATATTTATGAAGTTAGATGGATTTCTATGTTGTTTTGAAATAGCTGAGTGTGAGTGGGACAGGTGGTTGGGGCCTGGATTTGGTGATATGTCACCAGCTAATAAAAGCAGAAGAATGAGATAAATATTGGTGGATGTTTGAGAGTGTTTATTATGGTGGCCAATTGTGGTTGTCAAAGTACTTGTAGAGAAGTAAGTATAAAGCTCACAAGTGTTTAGAAGAGAGGAGTGGATATTAGAAGCTGTAATGTGCACAGAGGGGTGAGTTGTAGTGTGAGTGTAGAATGTATTAAATTTTGTGAGAATTCCATGAATTGAAATAAGAAACAGTAGTTTGGTGAACATGCTGTGATAGTTTGTAAGTTCATTTTGGGTTAAGTGGTATAGGAATAAGTTGTTTAAATTAAAGTTACCTTTCTTTGATATTGCTCAATGTTTGTTCAACTGTTTTTTTTTTTTAACTGTTCAGATAGCACACTTTGTTAGTTCACACTTAGTTAATTCCAAGCAAGCTGAACCCCCAGCAAGCTGACCCCTTGTCTGAATCTAAAGAAATACTGTGTCTGATTAAAATACAGGCCTACAGTACCTCTGAACATACGGTCACCTGATTGACATGCTAATTGATCAAAGACCACAGATTGCACTTTGTGGGTAAACAGGCAAAAGCCTACTCTATACTAAACCACAATAAATTTCATCGTATACATAGGTAATGACAAGAAACACATTATATCACATACATTCAAACAAACAGATGAGAAGCATAAGGCTTGATGTAGTCTTTAACAAATAATGAGTCAAAGGTTTCTTTGACTCTATGACCCCGGTATTGTTAATATATTCATGCACTTCTATGTGAAACCCAATTTACGCGATGTTGGATAAGCATACCCCTCTCACTGTAGCTATAGAGTAGATGAAGTGTATAAATGTTTCTTTAACCCCCCCCGAAGTGAAGAAGAGAAGCGTACCCAACTCACGATAATGTAGTTGATGTCAACCATATAAATATATCTTTGATATGGAATGTCCCAATGGACAATCTGGATGTTCTCGTTGTAATTTCAATTCGTGGAACACCTGGTATTTGGCTCCAATGTGGGGGAGTTGTGAATGTGTGAAATAAATAAATCTCAATGTGTAGATCAATATACCAATATACAGTATCTAAAGTTTATTCTTTATGACAGCACAGGATTGTGATCATAGCCGGGATGCTGGTGCCGGCATTCCAAACAGTGTTGGGATTCTGGCTTCTGCACTTCAACTACTGGGATCCCAACAGCTGGTATGCTCCAAGCTCACACATACACACTGCTCACTGACACTACACTCTGCTCACACACACACTCACACACACACACACACACACACACACACACACACACACACACACACACACACACACAGACTGCTTACTGGCCCTAGACCCTGCTCAAACAGACACTGCTCACTGACACTACACTCCGCTCTCTCACACACACACACACACACACACACACACACACACACACACACACACACACACACACACACTGCTTACTGACCCTAGACCCTGCTCAAACACACACTGCTTACTGGCACTACACTGTGCTCATACACACACACACACACACACACACACACACACACACACACACACTGCTTACCGACCCTAAACCCTGCTCAAGCACACACTGCTCACTGACACTACACTCTGCTCACACACACACACACACACACACACACACACACACACAGAGACTGCTTACCGACCCTAGACCTTGTTCAAACACACACTGCTTACTGACACTACACTCTGCTCACACACACACACTGCTTAGTGACCCTAGACCCTGCTCAAACACACACTGCTCACTGGCACAACACTGTGCTTACACAACACACACACACACACACACACACACACACACACTGCTTACCGACCCTAAACCCTGCTCAAGCACATACTGCTCACTGACACTACACTGTGCTCACACACATACACACACACACACACACTGCTTACCGACCCTAAACCCTGCTCAAGCACACACTGCTCACTGACACTACACTCTGCTCACACACACACACACACACACACACACACACACACAGAGACTGCTTACCGACCCTAGACCTTGTTCAAACACACACTGCTTACTGACACTACACTCTGCTAACACACACTCACACACACACACACACACACACACACACACACTGCTTAGTGACCCTAGACCCCGCTCAAACACACACTGCTCACTGGCACAACACTCTGCTCACACAAACACACACACACACATACACACACTGCTTACCGACCCTAAACCCTGCTCAAGCACACACTGCTCACTGACACTACACTGTGCTCACACACATACACACACACACACACACACACACACACACTGCTTACCGACCCTAAACCCTGCTCAAGCACACACTGCTCACTGACACCACACTCTGCTCACACACACACACACACACACACACACACACACACAGAGAGACTGCTTACCGACCCTAGACCTTGTTCAAACACACACTGCTTACTGACACTACACTCTGCTCACACACACTCACACACACACACACTGCTTAGTGACCCTAGACCCCGCTCAAACACACACTGCTCACTGGCACAACACTCTGCTCACACAAACACACACACACACACATACACACACTGCTTACCGACCCTAAACCCTGCTCAAACACACACTGCTCACTGACACTACACTCTGCTCACACACACACACACACACACACACACACACACACACACACAGCTTACTGACCCTAGACCCTGTTCAAACACACACTGCTCACTGACACTACACTCTGCTCTCACACACACACACACACACACACACACACACACACAGACTGCTTACCGGCCCTAGACCCTGCTCAAAAACACACTGCTCACTGACACTACACTCTGCTCACACACATATACACTGCTCACTGACACTACACTCTGCTCACACAAACACACACACACACTGCTTACTGACCCTAAACCCTGCTCAAACACACACTGCTCACTGAAACTACACTCTGCTCACAAACACACTCACACACACTGATTACTGACCCTAGACCCTGCTCAAACACACACTGCTCACTGGCACAACACTCTGCTCACACACACACAGACTGATTACTGACACTAGACCCTGCTCACACACACACACACACACACACACACACACATTGCTTACCGACCCTAGACCTTGTTCAAACACACACTGCTTACTGACACTACACTCTGCTCACACACACTCACACACACACACACACACACACTGCTTAGTGACCCTAGACCCCGCTCAAACACACACTGCTCACTGGCACAACACTCTGCTCACACAAACACACACACACACACACACACATACACACACTGCTTACCGACCCTAAACCCTGCTCAAACACACACTGCTCACTGACACTACACTCTGCTCACACACACACACACACACACACACACACACACACACTGCTTACTGACCCTAGACCCTGTTAAAACACACACTGCTCACTGACACTACACTCTGCTCACACACACACACACACACACACACACACACACAGAGACTGCTTACCGACCCTAGACCTTGTTCAAACACACACTGCTTACTGACACTACACTCTGCTCACACACACACACTGCTTAGTGACCCTAGACCCTGCTCAAACACACACTGCTCACTGGCACAACACTCTGCTCACACAAACACACACACACACATACACACACTGCTTACCGACCCTAAACCCTGCTCAAACACACACTGCTCACTGACACTACACTCTGCTCACACACACACACACACACACACACACACACACTGCTTACTGACCCTAGACCCTGTTCAAACACACACTGCTCACTGACACTACACTCTGCTCACACACACACACACACACACACAGACTGCTTACCGGCCCTAGACCCTGCTCAAAAACACACTGCTCACTGACACTACACTCTGCTCACACACATATACACTGCTCACTGACACTACACTCTGCTCACACAAACACACACACACTGCTTACCGACCCTAAACCCTGCTCAAACACACACTGCTCACTGAAACTACACTCTGCTCACAAACACACTCACACACACTGATTACTGACCCTAGACCCTGCTCAAACACACACTGTTCACTGACACAACACTCTGCTCACACACACACACACACACACACACACACTGATCACTGACACTACACCCTGCTCACACACACACACACACACACACACACACACACACACACACTGCTTACCGACCCTAGACCTTATTCAAACACACACTGCTTACTGACACTACACTCTGCTCACACACACACACACACACACACACACACACTGCTAGACCCTGCTCAAACACACACTGCTCACTGGCACAACACTGCTCACACACATATACACTGCTCACTGACACTACACTCTGCTCACACAAACACACACACACACACACACACAGACTGCTTACCGGCCCTAGACCCTGCTCAAACACACACTGCTCACTGACACTACACTCTGCTCACACACACACACACACACACACACACACACACACACACACACACTGCTTACTGACCCTAGACCCTGTTCAAACACACACTGCTCACTGACACTACACTCTGCTCACACACACACACACACACACACACACAGACTGCTTACCGACCCTAAACCCTGCTCAAACACACACTGCTCACTGACACTACACTCTGCTCACACACACACACTCACACACACACACACTGATTACTGACCCTAGACCCTTCTCAAACACACACTGCTCACTGGCACAACACTCTGCTCACACACACACACACACTGATCACTGACACTACACCCTGCTCACACACACACACACACACACACACACACACTGCTTACCGACCCTAGACCCTGTTCAAACACACACTTCTCACTGACACTACACTCTGCTCACACACACACTCACACACACACACACACTGCTTAGTGACCCTAGACCCTGCTCAAACACACACTGCTCACTGGCACAACACTCTGCTCACACATATACACTGCTCACTGACACTACACTCTGCTCACACAAACACACACACACTGCTTACTGACCCTAGACCCTGTTCAAACACACACTGCTCACTGACACTACACTCTGCTCACACACACACACACACACACAGACTGCTTACCGGCCCTAGACCCTGCTCAAACACACACTGCTCACTGACACTACACTCTGCTCACACACACACTCACACACACACACTGATTACTGACCCTAGACCCTGCTCAAACACACACTGCTCACTGGCACAACACTCTGCTCACACACATATACACTGCTCACTGACACTACACTCTGCTCACAAACACACTCACACACACACTGCTTACTGACCCTAGACCCTGCTCAAACACAACTGCTTACTGGCACTACACTGTGCTCACACACATACACACTGCTCACTGACACTACACTCTGCTCACACACACACACACACACACACACACTGCTTACCGACCCTAAACCATGCTCAAGCACACACTGCTCACTGACACTACACTCTGCTCACACACACACACACACACACACACACACACACTGCTTACCGACCCTAGACCTTGTTCAAACACACACTGCTTACTGACACTACACTCTGCTCACACACACACTCACACACTGATTACTGACCCTAGACCCTGCTCAAACACACACTGCTCACTGGCACTACACTCTGCTCACACACATATACACTGCTCACTGACACTACACTCTGCTCACACAAACACACACACACACGCACACACACACACACACTGCTTACCGACCCTAAACCCTGCTCAAACACACACTGCTCACTGACACTACACTCTGCTCACACACACACTCACACACACACACACACACACACACACACACACACACACACACACACTGATTACTGACCCTAGACCCTGCTCAAACACACACTGCTCACTGGCACAACACTCTGCTCACACACACACACACACACACACACACATACACACACTGATCACTGACACTACACCCTGCTCACACACACACACACACACACACACACTACACTCTGCTCACACACACACTCACACACACACACACACACACACACTGCTTAGTGACCCTACACTGCTCACTGACACTGCCTTCTGCTCACACAAACACACACACACACACACACACACACACACACACACTGGTTACCGACCCTAAACCCTGCTCAAACACACACTGCTCACTGACACTACACTCTGCTCACACACACACACACACACACACACACACACACACTGCTTACCGACCCTAGACCCTGTTCAAACACACACTGCTCACTGACACTACACTCAGCTCACACACACACATCCACACAAACACACGCACACTGCTTACCGACTCTAGACCCTGCTCAGTCACACACTGCTTACTGACACTACACTCTGCTCACACATACACACACATACTGCTTACCGACCCTACACCCTGCTCACACACACACACACACACACACACACACACACACACTGCTTACCAACCCTACACTCTGCTCATACACACACACACACTGATCACTGACACTACACCATGCTCAAACACACACACACACACACACACACACACACACTGCTTACTGACCCTACACCCTGCTCTCTCACACACACACACACACTGATCACTGACACTACTCCCGGCTCTCACACACACACACACACACACACACACACACACACTGATCACTGACACTACACCTTGCTCACTCTCAAACACACACAGACTGCTTACCAACCCTACAACCTGCTCACACACACACACACACACACACACACACACACACACACACTGATCACTGGCACTACACCCAGATCGCTCACACACACACACTGATCACTGACACTACACTCTTCTCACACACATCTGCTGGGGGGACTAATGAGATGGAGGGATGAGTAGGAGGAATAAGGTGTAGAGGCTCTACCTGGCACATTGTGTATAATGGGCTTTTCTGTGGCGTAACATGCTGCCAAGCGTCTTTTTGCATTTTTCCCCCACAAAAATGTGTCATAGTCACATTGTAATGCAACAGGATGCACAATCATCTTCTGCTGATTAAAACAATATGCATCATGCCTATATTCTGTTTGTGAGTGCGACTGTATTTGCATACACAATAATATGCATGTTACTTGGAATTTCGGAAGCAGATACAGCTGCAATTATGCAGTATATAGGCATGCTGCATATCACGTTAATCACCAAGATCTGCTCGTGCGTCCAATAGCATTACTTTGCGACTAATACATACTTTTGCGGGAAAATGCAAAAAAAATACTCTTGGCCCCTACCGAGTCCCGCCACAGCATTTTGCGACTTCAAGGGCTGTTTAGCATGACTGCAGCAAGGATGTAAGAGGACACATCTGTGTAAGGAGCACTACCGTGTTGTGTAATGTGTAAAGTGGCACTACACTTTGGAGTACACTATCCCTATTTTAAGCATGGGGGCACAATTTCTCTTTCTGGCACAGGGCATCAAAATGTCAAGTTAGAGCTCTGGGTGTTAGCACTACTGTCAATAAGACTGTATGAGTTAAATGGCCACTCTCTTTCCTCATGAAGCCACACTCTTTGTCAGCATGCACATGATGTCCCATATCAGATAACTGGGGGGTGGGAAACAACACTTACTCTGGCAGAGGGCACCATAATGTTTAGTTACTGCTCTAGTAATGATAGTAATCAATAGGGGATTTGATATAACCTAATTACATGCATTGCTTACTACTTTTTATTGATCAATAGTTAAAGTCTGCATACCACCCAGATATGCTTTTAAACTTAAGCAACTATACAAAGATGTTCTGCTTGGGAACTTTAGCATAAAGGTAGAATTTTCCATCTGCAGACACAGGGTCACAGAGCCAAGGACTATCTGCTTTCACTGCCCCCTTTTCCTCCATATGTATCCTAATGTGTACGATTATATCATGTGAGGTGATTTGTTTGTTCAGTCAATCTACTCTGTAACTGTTACAGTATAAAAAGAGTACAGTATGTAAGCATATTTTAAGGATCAGTTCTGAATTTGCCCTCAACGGGCATGAATTTTTGGACATTCTGCAATAATCAAGCATTTCATTTTGGATCTCGCCCATTTTTCCTTCATCTATTTTATTTGATGAGCATATTTCCATATCATTACTATTGACATTATTGGGATGCCTGATTAAAATAACTCATGCATATTTAATGCACATTCTCTCCACTTTATGGTCCCAGAGTTTTAAGTTTTGTAGGTTTAGCACTTATTTCTCCTTGCCTGTACCCACAATCACTTGGCTTCCAGATTTGCTAATACCAGTTTGCTGTGAGAACTTTAATAGCTTCTAATTTAATGTCTCACAATATTTCCCAGTGTAACACACTCTTGACTACTTGAACTTTTTTCTGAATTTGAATTTAGTTTATTGTCATTAAATATTCAACATATGAACAATCAGATAGTAAGCTTTCGAGCAGGCCCTTCCTACCTCTATGTCTGTCTGTCTTGGCCCAGTTTTGTTCTATAACTGTTGTTCTAATTGTAAAGTGCAACAAAATATGTAGCGCTATATAAGAAACTACTAATATATATAGATACAAGCAAGTACAAAAACCACAAATATATAAATACCATAAAAGAACAATACCATGGAATACCATAAAAGAGCCATAAAAACACAAGAGAACATGTGGACAGGTATGACAGTCCTATCTACATTTGAAACCATTAAGCATAGTAATTGCCTTAGGAAAGAAGCTATCTTTCAGCATGCTGGTCTTACACAGTAACGATCTATGGGGATCATTCTGACCCGATCGCATGCATGCACCTCTGTGCGATGCTTTTGTATTTGTGCGGAGGGGGGCGGCACTGACATGCGGGGCAGACTAGTCCTGTGCTGGGCATCCCCCCGCATGTCTGAGTTAAGGATTGTAGCTGTGCTAAACTTAGCACAGCTACGATCAACTCAGAATGACCCCCCCATAACGTGAGTTTGAGGGAAGCAAAATAAACATCCCATAATTAGGATGAGTTGCATCACTCAGTATACTTCGAGCTTTCATAAGGAGTCTCTTTTCATAAATAGACTGGATGCTGGGCAATTGTAAGCCAATTTTCCTGCCCACTAAATTGGTTCCATTCCTTCTCATCTACCGGCTTGCAACACAATAGTATAGCTCTAAGGGCTGTGATCAGCTTACTTACTTCTACAAAGCCTAAACCCTATGCAGGGGTCCTTGGTGAAACCCATGCTGCCCATTATACTCAACAGTTTCTGCCAGGAAAAAAACTAGGTTAGCAACAAGGCAAATGTTACATCCAGATCCATCTCTGTGACTTTGTTCTTGGATTATTTTGGTTTGTACTAAGAAACAATTTAAGCAAATGATTGAAATTTAAATATTTTTCACAGGAACAAAACTCATAATATTATGAAGTTTGTATATAAGATTAATGTGATCTCATCAGTTTCAAGGTGAGGATCATTTTATTAGAGGAACATAGACATGACTATACTGTATGAAAACCAAATATGGTTTAATGGCCCTCATTCCGAGTTGTTCGCTCGCAAGCTGCTTTTAGCAGCTTTGCACACGCTAAGCCGCCGCCTACTGGGAGTGAATCTTAGCTTATCAAAATTGCGAACGAAAGATTAGCAAAATTGCGAATAGACACTTCTTAGCAGTTTCTGAGTAGCTCCACACTTACTCGGCAACTGCGATCAGTTCAGTCAGTTTCGTTCCTGGTTTGACGTCACAAACACACCCAGCGTTCAGCCAGACACTCCTCCGTTTCTCCAGCCACTCCCGCGTTTTTCCCAGAAACGGTAGTGTTTTTTCGCACACACCCATAAAACGGCCAGTTTCCGCCCAGAAACACCCACTTCCTGTCAATCACGTTACGATCACCAGAACGAAGAATAAACCTCGTAATACCGTGAGTAAAATACCTAACTGCATAGCAAATTTTCTTGGCGCAGTCGCACTGCGGACATTGCGCATGCGCATTAGCGACTAATCGCTCCGTTGCGACAAAAAAATAATGAGCAAACAACTCGGAATGACCCCCAATGTCCTTTTAGATTACCACTTTATTGCTAATTTGCCATGGCGTTGTCTTGCCAAGAATGATAATTCTGTTTTTGACTCTCTGATATCACCAATCCCCAAAGCCATAAGGTCACTTGTGGTCAGAGGTCTTCTGGTCCATCTCCTCTTTGAGAATTAGACAGGCCCCTTTCTCTTTAAGTTCAGACAAATCTTTCAGTGGCTACTGGGTCTTTAGTGGACATTGTTGTAGACAACACAATCACACATCAGCAAACTGAGCCAAAGTCAGTTATCATGTAGAATTTATAATTGGTTTGGTGCCACACCCATTATAAAAATAGCCAAGTCTTCTTTGTGCAAGTCTTATAAAAAAATCATAGGCTGATTTTTTTTTAAGTTCTTGCAGTTATTTAATAATTAATTAAATCCTTTATGAGCACTTTGGAGCCTTGTGGAAATCTCTATGTGGCTTAATATCCCCGGTGTCTTCATAAACTGTCTGTAATAATACAGCCTGCTCTGCATAAAACATATAAAACATCCCTCTCAGATTCCACTCAGTAACTGTCTTCTAAGGACAGCAGGATATGTTGTGGAGACTCCTATTATCTGCAATTTCCATCATTCTCGAAGAAATAAACCTTTACGGAATCTGGGGTAAGTTTTAATCAGCAACATTACAAAGTCAGTTCCAGACTGTGAGTCCTAGGGCCTTAAACTAGGCACACACTGGCATATTTTTTTTAGTCGGCCCGACAATCAGCCAATTTTTCAAGAAATTGTAGGTACCAATATCTGAGCTACACACTTAAAGATTTTTTTTTCCAGTTACCAATTTTCTGCCACATCCCACTGCATTTGTATATTTCCAGCAACAAGGTGGATGACATAGTGACAGGAAAACATAGGAAATATGGGCAGATTATTGAGAATGCACACACACTGCTCAATATCTGGAGATTGTGGTAGATATTTTTGGTTTAAGCCGATTGAGAGGAAAATCGATCGTTCGGTTGTGTGCGCACGATTTGACAGAAATATTGCCAAAACGCCGAAACGATGGTTGGTACACACTATACAATAAATCAGACCGACGTCCCAATTATTGGCAAATCGGCCCAATAATTGTATAGTGTGTATCTAGCATAATTCAGATCTGATTGCAGCTGCAAATTTGTTAGCTAATGTGCAAAACCATTTGCACTGCAGGTGTAGCAGATATAACATGTGCTGAGAGAGTTAGATTTGGGTGGGTTAAATTGTTTCTGTGCATGGTAAATACTGGCTGTTTTATTTTTACACTGCAATTTAGATTTTAGTTTGAACACACCACATCCAAATCTAACTCTCTCTGCACATGTTATATATGCCCCCCCCCTGCAGTGCACATGGTTTTGCCCATTAGCTAACAAATTTGCTGCTTCAATCAGATCTGAATTAGGTCCCTAGTTTATTACTATTTATTTATCTAATCTACACTCTGAGGGGGCTATTCAGAGTTGCTAGCAAACAAAAAAGTTAGCAATTGGGCAAAACCATGCTTCACTGCGGGTGGGGCAGATGTAAGCTATGCAGAGAGAGTTAAGATGGCCATACACCTAAAGATTTATCTGTCAGACCTGGCTGATCAGAAAAAAAATCTGGTAATGGATGAGAACAAATGACAATTACCATTTGCTTCTAAATGCCGTAAAAACTGACAAAAAGGTCATTCAGACATTTTTGTCTGTTTTCCAGTGTTTGGGAGCAAATAGTAAATTTTGATAAACATTCTAGATATCAAAGACCAAGTTACTTTCATGAGTTTCATGTATTACATGCACAGTATGACTTACTGTAGAATAATTATGACAGTTACTAATCATTGGTACTTAGTTTATTTTATATGTTGCTTTTGTGTATTTCAAGGTTTTTCTACAGTGGTCAAAGTTCACAAAGAACAGATGTACTTCCGGAAGGTGAGAAATACATCCAGCAAATATATTAAAACAAGAAGACTGTGTCAGAACTGTAGAGGAATTTATAATCAAACCAATTGGCAATAAAGAGTTCAGACTGTTTTCAGTTACAATTGACAGTTTTGCAAACACTAAATATACTACAATATTATACTATACTATTTAGTTTTTACTTGGTAAACGGGAAATACATACAGTATATATGTTTATAATTGTACATTACATTAGTAGCAATATTGATAAAGAACAAAGCAAAATCAGACAGGCTTGAGAGTTGTAAATTGAGTATTAATCCTGTGTTCTAACAGTGCATCTGTAACTAAACAGAGGTGAAAATAAAATATGTATGTATCAATAATCACAGGGATCAAACTAGTATTAGAATTTTACATTATTATTGTTTTAGTGTAAGCTACTTGAAAAAATAGTTTTGTTAATATTGTACAATGCAACCTACATAGTCATATAACTATCCATTACAATATTACCCAGCTTATTGGCACTGACTGGCACAAAACACATTATGATAATTATCATTAAAGTTACATAAATCTCCACAAATGTTCAAGACAATTCGAAGAAAGTTTGGCTGAAAATTCCCAAATTATGGCATTTTTTGTCAATGTTTGTGGATTAAAATAGTTTTTAAACATTTCTGTAAAATATTTCAAAATAAATCTGGTTATTATTATTTTATTATGCCTATTTTATAAAAATCCCTGTGTGAATTTACTTTAAGTGAATTATATACTCATTTTAGACCAGTTGAACTGATAGCACTTTTCAATGACTATTTCATGAGCATTAATTAAGATACAATGGGCCAAATGTAACAGAGTGAGACTTTCAAAAAGTAAGTAAGGTTTTTCAGTTTTTTTTAAAGTGGCAAACACTTTCACAGCAAGATCAACCTGGTTTTGCAGTGTAAATGATTGTCACTTTAAAAAAACCTGAAAAACCTTACCAAATCTCTCACTTTCTGAAACTCTCACTCTATTACATTTGGCCCAATATGTTTAATAACTGTATTGTACCGTGGACATTAAAGAGTTTATATTTCTTTGAAGTATTTGAAGGAAACACACACAGGCAGGAGCATTCTAGAGAGATATTTGTATATTCCCACCATTGCTACCCAAAAGAGCTGGGTGACTACTTTCTGTTTTTGAAAAAAAATCTGTGTAACACTCCCATCAATATACTGTATATTTGTGTGCTTAGAATTTTTTCTTAAAATAATTTAAATATTGCAAAATACATTTCATGTTATATTAAGTTCTAAATGACAGTTGTAGTTTAAATTAAGATGTTTTACACTTATAATTGTATATCTGATGTTAATCCTCTGCTGATTTAGAAGCCACATAATTTCTCAATTCTTTAAAATAAAACAGTAATATAATACATAATTATCATAGATACATTAGCACAGTTCTTTACTTGGTAGTCATCAACAATTTGTGTGGGTGCTTTACCAATCATATAACAATCATGACTTTAGAACATCAAAAAGATGTGAAACTAGCATAGAACCTCAAAATGGGGATAATTCCAAGTTGATAGCAGCAGGAATTTTGTTAGCAGTTGGGCAAAACCATGTGCACTGCAGGGGAGGCAGATATAACATGTGCAGAAAGTTAGATTTGGGTGGGTTATTTTGTTTCTGTGCAGGGTAAATACTGGCTGCTTTATTTTTACACTGCAATTTAGATTGCAGATTGAACACACCACACCCAAATCTAACTCTCTCTGCAAATGTTATATCTGCCCCCCCTGCAGTGCCCAACTGCTAAAAAATTTCCTGCTGCGATCAACTTGGAATTACCCCCAATGATATTTAACTTAAAATTAAGATTTTGGTTTAAATATAAATTGGTGGTTGGTCAGCAAGGATTCAGAGTACCAGGAAGTGCATTGTGAACTATTGTAGATTTCCTGTTTGGTTGTTTGAGACAAAGTTTGAATAAACTTCCCCCATTAATGTAATAAATCTTGTGCCAAATGATCTTTAGTGCATGTTGTTTCTAGCAACACTAAGTAAAATAAAATTGTACCTACTTGCTACATCCAGTATTGTTAGGCTACTATATATAAACTGTTGCAGGATATCCTTATTTCTTACTGTTACAAAGATTGACAATTGTTTTTATACACTTTGGGGATGCAAAGTTGGTCCTCAATATACAGTAGCCAAAGATTGTGCATTGTGGTTTTCTGGTGAAAGTGCTGTTCAAAGTGATGCTGCTTTAATGTCCACCGCACTATAAAAGCTTTACAGATGTGAGCTGTTCCAGAAACAATGCAAAAGATCCCCATTAGACTCAGCACATTTTGGGAACTTACCCTATGAGAATAGACCAATTGTGTTTCTTCTTCTTGTGGAAATGGTAAATAGTCTTGTCTATGCTTGCATATAGATTACTTGGAGATGTGTAGCTGACCAAACACAGCAGGTTCAAGCAATCAGCATTTTGGCTGCCAGGTGTAACTGCACATGAACATAGATCGAAGCTTCACAATATTTTATCTGTTTTGACATTAAATTGCTATTTCTACAATAGCTGGAAACTTAGAAAATTAAAAGAAAATAGAAGAAGTCTGTTGCCAGGTATGATGTGATTTTGGGTCACTAGGAGCTATGGCTTGAGAGAAATTAGATATTTAACCAATCACACATCACAAAGCATTCTTGCTCACAGTTAAATCAAAGCTTAAATAATGGAGATTAATGTGAGCATACCTATCTAATGTAGCTATTACACAAAGGAAATAAATGTACAATTAATTTGAACTTAGATTCATTTTTATATAGGAAGTACTGGAAGTACTGGAATGGATTCTGAGTTAATTAACAATCCAGTCAGTCATGAGAGACTTGGCAAAATCATTCATGGAAAGGGGCAACAGTTATTTAAAGGTTTGGGTGCCTTTTTGTTCAGTGCCAAACTTGAGTAATCAATTCTAAATTACAGTTGGGACATGTATTTCCAGAATAAGCTGCATGTAATTTTGATGTAGAGATGAGCATTTTTACTTGGATTTACTCAGTTCTCAAAACGGCATCTTATTGGCTCACGGATGTTTTATGTTTTGGATAACCAATAAGATGTCATTTTGAGAACTGAGTAAATCTGAGTAAAACTGCGTAAAACCCGAACCCGCTCATCTCTATTTTGGTGTACTGCATGTTTCTCCCTTTTCTATATTGCAACATATTTATCTATGCAATCTGTAACCCTCTTATATTGATACCATATCTGTATGTGAACATTGCACTTATGTTTTTATTTAAAGTTTTTCTTTATTAGCCTATTTCATTTATTCTCCAGAACCATAGTCAAATGTAGACCCAGGAATCCATGACAGATACCATACAATGTATGTTTGGATTGGAATCAATGACCTCAGATTTATCCATGGATAGATCATAATCATGAGTAATAGCTCTCTCACGAATCATTTTATGGTAATATGATAGAAGGGCACCATATTAAGGACAATGGCAATCCCTTTATTTTTTAGTGTAGGTTGCAGAATTCACATGTGCAGTTATCTCAAATGTATCCTTGCTTCTTGACCAATTATTGAGTTTTATGGAGGAATGGTATCCAGATGGAAGATAAATAGTAAATAGATAGTGGGTTATTAGATAGTAGTATATAATGGAGTCGGAGTTCACCTGATGTGTGGGATGCTGGCTGAATCCACATTTTTTATAAAAAGTTAATCATTTGCAAGCCATTGTTATGCCTTGTATATGACTGCCTCTTTAAAAAAAGCCTGAGTTTGGTCAGCATCCTGCAAGTCAGGTGAACTCAGATTCCATTACATCCCGCCCCAATAGGTCTACAGCGTCAAAAAGTCAACATGCAAATGATCAAAACTAAAAAGTTGACACATTGCTTTTTGACCTTTTTACACTAACAACCTTTTGACTCTGTTGATCTAAGTATATCTAGACTATTTATGTGCTGTCCTTTTGATCCTGTTGCGCTTTTGACCATGTTGACTATATAGTGTCACTGTCATCCTATTGACTGTCTATATAGACACTTTCAATCTTTTAAGTCCAATATAAGCCATAAGTGCAAGTCCAATATCTTCAGCCATTGGCACAAGCTCACTAAGCTACTGTCTGCTACACTATCCGGCAGTCATCAAACGTATCCATCAGCTACATTCCCTTCTAGTGATAGCACAGGTAACCAAGACAGAGGGGCCATGACTGGCCCACATTCATGTGGGCGGGTCATGAGCTCCGGTTTCTGGTTCTGTTAGTGTGCAGCTGTGACATCATGATGTCTCTCCCATAGTGCCGAGGAGTGGACGCCGGAAGGACCACAGCAGTTGGATGCGGGAGTGGGGCTTGGTGAATTTTTTTTATATGTGTGAGTGTAAGTGGTGCTTCTACTGGGGGAAACTACATGGGGAAAACTAAATGGGGAAAACTACATGGGGCTAACTACTGGGGAAAACTATAGGGGATAAAGTACAAGGTGGCATTGTATAAGGGGCTCCACTACTATGGGCTCTACATAAGGGGCACTATCACTACAGTGGGCATTGCATAAGGGGCACTACTACTGTGGGCATTGTATAAGGGGAGCTACTGCTGTGGGCATTATGTGTATTAGGGGTGCTACTACTGTGGGCATTATGTATGTGTATAAGGGGCACTAATGTGTGTCATAACATGAATAAGGGACATTACTATGTGGTGTAATGTGAATAAGATTGTGCTACTGTGTGGCATCATTTTAATTGAGGTTACTATTGTGTGGCCACACCCCTTTCTTTTTGAGACCATGCCCCCTTTTGTGGGGTGCACCTATGGCATGCACAATACCTTTATTACATGGGAGGTGAGTTCCACCACCTCTCTAGGACCACTTAAAGCACTGCTCTTAGTTCCCCCTAGAGTAAAGTGCTATTGACTTCTCTATGATAAAGGACTACATTCAACCACCCAGCCAATTCAGTAAGGATAGCAAATTCTGCTAATCAGCAGAATGTGCTATCCTTTTGGTCGCATGCTGGGGGCCGCCCAGTGCTGGGCAAGGCTGCCCGGCATGCTGACCCCCCTGCAACAAGCAGAAATTGAGATCGCCTCGCAATTTCTGCTTGTCAGCGGAATCTAAGGATGACTCCTGCTAGCGCAGGAGTTCCAGTGCCATCTTACCTGTTGCGGCAGCTGTGTGTGATGCCACACAGCCGCCATGACCATGCTCCGACACCCCCCCCATTTGTCCCGCACCGCCCATTGTTCGGAACGCCCCTCCCCTGCAATGCTCCATCTCCTCCCTGGACATGGAGCATTGCCTTCCCCATCCTGCCCTGCGACCGCCTCTGCCTGTCAATCAGAGCATTGCCGCCCCCCGCTGAAAGTGCGGACACATGCACAGTATGGCCCGCTGCGCATGCGCCCACAGCCCCTCCGCAAAAATTCTGGTTGGATCACGATTTGCGATCCAATCTGAATTTGCCCCATAATCTATAGTGACTAGAATTGCTGTCTGAATGTTATTGACTCACGTCTATTTAAACTTATAAATGATGCTAATAGGGAATGCTAGAAGGCATCTACTGTAATAAGAGAGAGAATTGGGCTTATCCAAAAGTGTGCAACACTTATAAGACTTGCAGGAATGTCTCTAAAACATTCTAGATCTCTTCCCTTCTGTCTCGTCATCTATTACTCTTGCACACCAGGTACACTCTTTCACCAGAGTTTGGAACCAGACTATGGGTACAGGTTTCAGCTTGCAATGTATATTCCCCGTGCACCACTTGCATGAATAGCTGTTTTGAGTATCTTATTGATATATGTTAATTGTATACTGTACTGCTTAAAGTATTGTACTGTGTTACCATATCTTGTAGCTGCGGACGCCATGTGGAAACCTATAAATAAAGTTTAATATTACTACTACTACTACTAATAATAATAACAATAATAGTAATAATAAATAATGCAATTCATGAAGTCAATTATTGAGTTATTTTAGGGCAGCAAAATAGTGAAATTGTATTATCAGTTTATCATGTTTATCTACACATTTTTGTTTCACTTAATCAATATTCTATAATCAATAAATAACATTAAATATAATCCTCATATTTAATTATATAAATAGTGCATTTAAATGTATGTAACATAACAATATTTAGTGTTTTTATGACCCAGGTTATCTTTTTTCATAGATGCCCGACGATAACCAGACCAAAAATACAGATTTCTTTCTCCTAGGATTTCAAAATATTGCTCAATTTAAATTTCCAATCTTCATAATGTTTGTAGTGATTGATATACTGACACTGTCTGGAAATTTGTTCATCATCATATTGGTAGCTGCTAGTGACCAGCTTCACTCCCCCATGTACTTCTTCCTAAGCCACCTGTCGACAACTGATTTATTAATTACATTAACTATTGTCCCCAACATGCTGCATGTCTTATTAGAAGAGGGATCCATCATTACCCTGGAAGGCTGCATTGTACAACTTTTAGCATTTTCCATGTCAGAAACAGTTCAGTGTTTCATTCTCACAATAATGTCTTATGATCGATATTTGGCCATCTGCAAGCCTTTACATTACATGTCCATCATGAATGCTAAACTACTAAACATTTTAGTTCTTTGTTCTTGGTTTATGGGGTTCTTAATCACCCTAAATTTGGTTCTCCAGATATATATGTTGCCATTCTGTGGCTCAAAGATTATTGATCATATCTTTTGCGATCTTTCCCCCCTCTTGGAGTTGTCTTGTTCAACCATCTATATGATAAAATTGGAAGATTATATTCTGTCTGCTATCATAACCTTATCCTCTATTACTCTAATCAGTGTCACTTATGTAAACATTCTTGTGAGCATCTTCAGAAGCACTACAATTACTGGGCGGGAAAAAGCATTTTCCACCTGCTCATCACACCTGATTGTATTAAGCATGTTCTATGGCTCTTTAATTGCAGTTTATGAAGTCCCATCTACGGGTAACCAAAATAAATTTCTATCGTTATTGTACACAATGCTAACTCCATTGTCTAACCCTATTATTTACAGCCTGAGAAGCCAGGAAATCAGAAACGCTTTTAAGCAGATGATTAATGTCAGAGTATATCAATAATGCGCATCTTTGCATAAAATAATTACTGTGATACAAATGTGGAAACATAATTTTTGGGGGAAATTTTTAACTGGAGAAAAATAAAATGTCATAAAGATTTTGTGACTGATGAAGTCTCTGTCATCTTATCCTTTCTTACCAGCAATGTTTGACAGGATGTGTACAGGAAATGGCAAATGATAAATTCCCTAAAGGCTTAACTTAACAATAAAATAAAGACACTGAGACAGTAATTGTTGATTGTTTTTTATTTAAATGAAGTTTGAAATAGCCAATCATTTTGGTGGCAGTCAAGGATAAGCAAACAGTGTACAAGGATCATACGATTTGATAACAATCATGGTCAAATAGGTGAGTCACAGCACTCACCCCTCATGTGCTATACAAATTCA
The DNA here is from genome assembly GCF_028390025.1 of Pseudophryne corroboree. Taxonomy (NCBI): domain Eukaryota; kingdom Metazoa; phylum Chordata; class Amphibia; order Anura; family Myobatrachidae; genus Pseudophryne; species Pseudophryne corroboree. Next base: position 13,646,958 of record NC_086449.1, read on the forward strand.
GGCCACTGACCACTTACTAAAAAAAATGAAAGGTCATGCAGGTAGTATCCACAAAACATCCACATTGGTGTTTTCTGAAACATCTCCACTCCCACACCACATACTTCCAATTCAAGCAACATTAGCCCTTTTTGCCATGCCATCCAACACTGCCACATACCCCCAGAACACCTAAAATTAAACTTGTTAAAAAAAATAATAAACTTAAATAACACTCCAGCAAAAAGAGCTTAAACTGCACAAAAGCTGTTCCACAAACAAACAAACAAACCAAGGCATTTGTCAGTCATTAAACACCACCGCCCTCCCAAAAAAATAAAAATACCTAAACACCTCCAGTCAACTTCTTCCTGGCAGAACCAGGTGCATGACAGTACATTCTGTAAGGAAGAGTCTCAGAGCACATGAGCCAAGTCTTTAGCCAACTAACCAACAAATTTACCCTTTTAGATGGCAAAATCTGGTTAACTGACGTGTCCTTACAAAGATCTTTCCCCTCAAGATGTAGAAGCAACTCACAGGGACTACCAAAATGTGACTCATCTCTAAGCAACCAATAATTTAAACCATTTTAGCATAATACCAGGACCACAAGCTATTAACATTATTACACCCCTAATACAAAAAATAATTCCCAGTTGAGGGTTTCCTAGCCAGTAAGAAGATATAGGAATGGCCTTTTTCATACATTCATTATCTTTATAGTTAATTTCCTCCTATATTTCCCAAACTATGTACAACAGTACCTTATAAATAGGGGGAAATATACATACTGTACAGAAAGAAAAAAATCCTAGCAGTGTAAGTTCAGCAATCATAATAAATACAGTCTATATGTGGTAAAATATCTTGGAATAAAGGTGAGGAGTCCTTAACTTAATGAAACTTATGCTTAAATGGGCATATCACAAATCTTAAGGTTCTTCCCATTCTGTCAATAGATCAGTCTCCAATCAAATGAACCATCATACGGGCAGGACATCCACATTGCAAGGGAAACCCAATAAAATGATTAAACACTTGATTGTGCAATATAGTTTTCAATTGTGATGATAAAATAAGAAAGACACACCTAGCCAGGACTAGGGGGTGCTGAGAACATCATGAACTACCCAAAATGCATGACTTTAATGTCAAAAGCAATTGAAGAGTCAATACCAAAACTCCCCAATGCAATGCAGAGGTAAACAGGTAACTGCAGCAGCCATGGATAAATCTTACAGAAAATAAATCAACAAGGTATGTACTAAGAACACTGGCAATCAGAACATTTTTGATAAACTCTGCAATTTAACACAGAGTAAAATTGAGGATCTTAGCATAATTTTGTTAAAAACTATAGTCCCACCTACTACAACCAGATGACCCTATCAGGTTGGTACCTAACATTACTAAGGTTCAAGCCAAGAGCAAGGGATACACTGGGCCAGCACAACTCAACCATCACAAGGCATCACACTAGTAAGAAGTTGCAGTTTTTGCATTAGAAAGTGTTACATTATTAAAAAGCAGCTGAGCTAAAAGATATACTTTTTTCACAGGTGAGAGGTAGTAATTAAGGTGTTAAAAAGTGTTACATAAGTTAAAAGCAAATGAAGTGCTAAAAAGTGAAGAAGAAGAAGAAGAAGAAGAAGAAGAAGAAGAAGAAGAAAGAAAAAAAAAAGAAGAAAGAAGAAGAAAGAAATAGAAGAAGACAGAAAGAAGAAAGAAGAATTATTAGCCACTACATGTAACTTTGAGGCAGCTATTATTATTTTTTTGTAATTTCTCAATGAGTTAATTCTGGAATTACTACACATACTCTCGATAATGTGGAACCATTTTGTATACTTAGAACCATTTGCCTTATTTCAGAGTTGCTTGCACAGCACACTTACAGTATCATCACACTTGTGTATCTGTCAGCACTATTAGTGCACCATTGCTTTTATTAATGCAATAAATCAAACAGGTCTCTGCCTACACTCACAAACATATTACCCTAGTGTGTCTGTTTGTATGGGAGGGGATATAAATTGTAAGATCTGCTGAGGAAACTGTATGCATTGAATTATGTAAATGATTAAATATCTATATATAGCACTGTCTAATATGTATTAATGGTGATTTGTACTGTGCAAACAGCAGTGGCCATTTAAGAGAGGAGAAGCCCCCTGTGCAGGATTTGTGCAGGCCACGTCCTCTGTGGCAGCACAGTAGACTTCATAGGGACAGATGGACACAGGTCTACAGGAACATGGTGCCCATGCCTCCTTCTCAGTGACTTCTCTATGGTGCACCCACAAATCCCTGGGGAAATAGACACAGCACTATTTTCCCAGTGATTTCTGATGCTCTACAGCACCAGCCAACACAGAACTTGGGAGAGGTAAGCATAATCATGGGTTCATGGTGTGCGGTATGGGCCCCTGGACCCAGGGGCCCAACTGCACCTATTATTGATACGCCAATGGCAAAGAGACTGACAGTTTCTTATTAGAAGTGGTGCCCCTATGCTCGTGTAACATGAGTAAAAATTAAGTATTTTGGAACTGATGTCTTTATGATGCTATTATTTCATACATGCTAAAATAATAATTTAATTTATGCTATGGAATTACAATTACTTTCAATACAATTTAAAAATAAATTATAAAACAAACAATAATTTAATAAAAGTATGACATTTATAAGAAATATTAAGGGGCTACCAGTAAGACAGCACAAGACCTAATTAAAATGAGCAGCATTCTGGTGATAAAGCAACGAGCCATGAAGCACAATGCAGGGAGCACCCTGAACAAGGGCCATCTTTATGCATAGGCACATTGGGCAGCTGCTCAGGGCCCCACAATTCTAGGGGCCTCCATGCAAGGATGGGTGGTGGTCACACAATCAGGGCAGCAAATCAGCATTTCCTGTCTACCAATCTGCAGCCAGAGAGTGATTGGCTGTCAGCATGCTGATTAGTGGATGACTGGAGCTATCCACAAATCAGAGTGCTGACAGCCATTCACTGTATGAAAGCATTTGGAAAGATGGTACAGGACTGCAGGAGGGGTATGTAATGATATTTTTAAATTAGTTTCCATGAATGGGTGGTTTAGGGCCCAAGTGCATTGCTTTGTCCATGACCCACAATGCTGTTAAGATGGACCCACCCTGAAGCACAATGCAAGGAGAGCAACAGTAGGTACGTGCTGGAATTTGGTAGGGGGCACATTTACGGTAGAGTCACATTATTATGACCATCTCCTACAAGTGATGTTGGCAGAGCATAGCCCATGAATAGCATCACGTGTCATGTGCTTGTATGTTGTGTATATAAGGTGTGTGATAAGGTGTCTGCACACAAATCACTCATTGCTGTCATGAGTAAAAGAGGCGATTTATCTGAGTTGCAAAAAGATATGATTTTTGGCTTTTAGGCCAAGGGTGGCAGTATTTCTGACACAGTGCAGTTCGTGAACTGTTCGTGTGCTGCTGTAGTGAAGGTGCATCGTGACTGGACAAATGGCGCCATTGCGAATAACCAACATGGAAACTGCCGAGCACCTGTTACAATGAGGGCATGACTTGTGGTACAACTTATTATGTAGTCAAATATTGTCTATACCGGATCGGTAGTAGACCCTTAGTGCTACAGTCCCATCTTCTAATAAGAAGTTCTGTAGTAGAGTCTGAGGAGATGGGGCCAATAATCAGAGCCCAGCTTGGCCACAGGAATATTATATGTTATATAATGTTATTATACAAGAAGGCAAGTTCTGCTAAAAGGAAAGGCCACTCAGCTCTCTGGGCAGATGGTACGGCTATCAGTATTTCAATTAGGGTTTTGTTTTTCCTTTTGCAGAATACAATTCCTTGCGGGTGATATGCTGTCGTTCGTAGCTTTTGAAGCCATATATTTGGCGCAGTTCAGAGAAAAGTTGGGACTCAAACGTCGTTCCCTGGTCTGTCAGTATGTATTCTGGATAGCCATGTGGCTGCACAAAAGATTCCCAGAAAATGCTGTTGTCCGTGCTGACAAATCTTTTAGTGGAACCGTGACGGTAAACTTGGAGAAGTGGTCTATCATAGTTAAATGATAACCTGTTATACTAAGTGGGAGTTTAACATGATCTAACGCCACAAGTTCTAATGGTCAAGAACTGAGGAGGCATGGAGCAGTGCCTTTTGTTGTGGCCCAGAGTCTCTCCTGACACAGCAGACCGCATGTCTCTTACACCACTCTTCAACATTGATTCGCAGGCTTATCCAGAAAAACCTTTGACGTATGGTCTTTTTAGTTTTATGACAGCCAATGCAGCCAGAGTGGTCATGATAGACTTCCATGACCTGCAGTACACTAGTTGAATTGACTATTATTTGATTGCACAATAGATGGGTCTTTGGATAGATAGAGTTCCGGATCAGTACCCCATCTTGGATTTGTACCCGATCCCTTTGACTATACAATTTGATGAGCTCTGGCTCCAAAGCAGCCCGTTGAGTTTTTGTCAAAGTTCTTTGTATGTGAATCAATCTCTTCAGTTGTCTTATATGAATGTCTCCTTGAAAAGTTTTCCAGCAGGTTTCTTCACTTACTGAAGTCCTTTGATCAGCACAAAGACTAGAAGAAGTTGAAGTAGTACATATATTTCTTGGAGTGATTAAGGTCTGGAATGCCAGCAGCTCTATCTCCTCCTTGCCATCTTAATCCTCTTCATATAACTTTACTCTGGTTATTTTGGTTCACTGTGTGTTACGATTATTTCTGTTGTCTTTATATATAGTATACATTTTCTGTGTGTGTTTGTGTGTGTGAATGTGAGCCTTGCTGTTTGTCTCATATATCTATAAGTAATACTGTACTTAATGTGAGAGTGTTTGTCCATATGTATTCACAGTGATTAAATCCTACTAAGCCTCAATAACATTTTCCGTGACAAAAACAGGCTTTTTAAAGTTTTTTTTTGTCCAGTGGTTTTTTTTGGGGGTGGCAATTCAAGTAATGCCCATTTTTTCGTGGATGTACCCATTTCCGTACAAAAAACAGGATCTGGGATTAGTTCCCGAAACCAAATGTTTTTGCAATCGTGGCCACAAAAAGAGGCACTTATCACGGCTTTTGCTGGAGTTACCTTGTAGAATCCAATAGGCTTCTCTCCTCATATGACTTTGAGATAGATCCAGCACCGCCCGCAGCGATTGCGTCACTCTGCCCTGGCTCAAAGGGACTCCAGGGCTGAAATCTAGAAGTCCCGACATTGCAAAGGGTAACTTATATCGGGAGAGCTGTCCGTTGTGATGCTAATCATATATATATAAGTACATATGCGATTAATATAAATGCGTTAAGTGGGGTGATGTACAAGCAATGCTTAGTACATCCCACCCATAATGTTATATGTATTACAATGTATTAAGTGAAGAGTAACTTGCAAAAAAAAACCTCTGTAAAATGAATAACTCTAATCTATTAAAAACAGATTTATTACAAGGAGATGAATTTATTCGCTCATTAGTATTAAACTGTGTTTAAACAGAAGACATGAACAAATTAGAGTAACAAAGATGTCCTTGTGGAATTACTGTAATCTGGATTGTTAAATAAAAAAATGCATATTTAGTATTGATACATCTATCTTGCGTTCTTTAATTTCATTGTCCACTTATTGAAGACAGTTATTGTGATGAGTGCCTGAGTGAATACTTTCTCCACTATATGATTCTTTTTCTATTAGACTTTAGGTACTTTGGAGGGGTACCTTTGGGATTGTGAGTACCTAGTAGGCTGCCTTGTGATCTTTGCACAATTTAGAGGTCCCGAATGAGTTTCTTGTACTTGATATTATGTTCTCTCCTGTCTTTTGGGATCCGAAATTGCAGCAGTCATGTTCAAATGTAGAGAAAATAGAAGAGTGGTTCTAGAGAGCCTCTTTAAAGATGAGGGGGAGCATATTGAGCTCCTTGATGAAAGTTTAGAAAATATAATGAGAAAACTAGAAGTAATACTCTTAAAAGAAAATAGGATTTGGTGGGAGACGTTTACTTTAGAAAAATATGTCTCCCACGAAATCATACCTAGAGGGCTAAGAATTAATAAAAAGGCCTCTTTTGAAACATTGTCTGATACATTCAAGGATGAATGGGACAGAATCATAACGGAATGTTCTTTTTCATTGATTAATCTCATAATCAGTGAACGAAAAAGAGAGTTGTCCCAACTTGATGAGGAAATTAAGCGGTATAGAGATCTAATTGGTCGGTTTGCAGATTTTCCCGACTATAAGCGCTTCGAAGAAAGGATCGAATTAAATATAAAAAAGAATGAGAAAGCCCTGATAGATCGTAAGATAAGAAAATTAATTAGAGATAAAAAAGAATCTAATAACCAAATAGAAGAGGAGACTGATGTTGTCATTAGGGATAGGAGTGTTTCCTACTCTAGAGAGGATCAGGACAGACATTCTAAACATATCAATCATAGAACTAATCCTAAAACTGAAAGAACTCCCATCAGATTTAGAAGGGTTCTGTCCCCTAGAAGACCAAATAACAGGAATAGGGAAATACGCCAATATTCAAGAGATAGATTTAGAGACAAATTTTATGAACCTCAGAGGTTTAGAGAGAGGAGATACAGGAATGATCCCCTTTTAATGCAAATATGAGAGTTGGAGATTATAGAAGGAACTTCAGAATGAAGTCTCCGTTGCAAACACCAATACCCGTGAGAAATCGGTATGGGGTGTTAGAGGATAATAAGTATGGAGCACATTTTTTAGAGAGGGGGAAATTAATACGGAACTGGAATTAGGTAAAAAGACACATAGAGGCAAAAGGGGACGTATTAACAACAAAAAAGAAGGAAGGGCTCTTAAAAACAGAAAAGAAGTAAAAAATCTAAATTAAATCCCCAAAAAATTCACATTCACCCACAGGGGTGTAATACCCAGTCACCGGTGAATTCCGGAACTGGGAATGATATAGAAGTTAGCAGCAAAAAGGGAGTTTTACTGAATTTGAAACTAAGGTTTTAGAAAAAGGCCTTAAATACGCCCCAGCTGTTCCTATAAATAAATTCCAGACTTTTGTAGATATCCATTTATCAAAAAATTCTTCCTAACAAAGGAGACAGTGGAAGAAATAGGGAATATGGAATTAGCAGAACAAACACCTTTTAAACCCAAGTCTGTTTTTTATCCGGCACATGTTAAAGGTAATTTTATTGAAACCTTTTGCCAGTTAGTACAGGAAGATTTTAGAGAAATCAGACCAACAGGGATTAAATATAATTTAACAGGAAAGGAAAGGGCAGCTTTGAAAGATTTACAGTCAAATAAGGAACTTGTTATCAAATCAGCAGATAAAGGGGGAGGTATAGTGGTAATGGACACATAGTGGTACACAAGGGAGGTTGAAAATCATTTGGAGGACCGACAAACTTATCAGAAATTGAGGTCGGACCCAACCGAAAAGATTAAAACCAGTTTCTCGGAACTCATTGAGAAATATAGTAATTCAGGGGTACTAGAGGAAAGAGGTAAAATTCCTTATAAATGAGAAACCAGTTGTCCCCACTCTGTATATATTGCCTAAAGTACATAAACATCCCACTCATCCTCCAGGAAGACCCATAGTCTCAGGGATAGACTCTGTGACCGCCAATTTGTTGGAGTATATCGACTATTTCTTACCTCCTCTAGTTTTGAAAAACGTTTCCCATCTTAAAGACACAAAAGACCTTTTAAATTCAATATCCATGGTCCCATGGGAAGAAAATATAATTATGGTCACAGCAGACTTAAAGTCACTTTATTCGATTAATGAACATGAGGCTGGTATTAGAGCTGTCACTTCCGCACTTTATAACAGCACTTTAGAGGGTGAGATGCAAAATTTCATTTTCGAAGGGATCCATTTTATCTTAAATAATAATTATTTTACGGTAGAAAGGGATTTTTTTATTCAGAAGGTTGGTACAGCCATGGGCACCAGGTTCGCTCCAAGTTATGCCAACATTTTTATGGGGTAATGGGTAATAGATCATATTTGGAACAACAACCCATTTGGAGTGGACCTGGTGTCCTGGAAAAGGTACATTGATGATATTTTATTTATATGGAGAGGAAGTAGGGAAGCACTCGATTGTTTTGTGCTTATCTAAATAATAACGATCTTAATATTCAACTTACTTTTAATATAGACACACGACAAGTGGACTTCCTAGATATCACTCTCTCTCAGGAAGAGGGTAAATTCTGTACCAAGACCTTTATTAAAAAAACTGATTCGCAGGCTTTTATTAATATTACCAGTTGTCACCATCACAGCTGGTTAGATTTGATTCCACAAGGGCAATTGAAAAGGTTTAAAAGAAATTGTACTAGTAATGAGGTTTTAAAACAGCAGGTGGACCAATTGAAGGATAGAGTTGAAAAAAAGTGGTTACAACAGCGAAAAGATAGATAAAGCTATACAGGAAGTGGGTCTGATAGACAGGAAATATTTGTTATGTGATAAGCCGTGGGAACAACCCAAAAATAACAGGAAAAGAAAACATTTTGATTGGGCCTTTATTACAAGTTTTAATGCACAACATAGAACTCTTGAAAGATCTTTTAGAAAGAATTGGGATATCCTTAAAAGAGATCCAGTTGTTGGAAAAGTAATCCCAGATCAACCAGTTTTTATATATAGAAGGGCGCCCAACTTGAAAAATTCATTAGTAAGGAGTTATCTCCCCCCAAGAAGGAGAGAGGGTAGAGTTTTAACGAAGGGTTTCCATCGCTGTGGAGATTGTATTGGGTGTAAGGAAATAAAAAGTGATGGGACAAAAAAACTGGATGTAGTATGCATTAATGGAAAGACAGCCAAGATACAGGATTTTATTACCTGCAATGTCAAGAACATTGTATATTTTATAGAGTGTTCATGCCACTTATTTTATATTGGATGCACTACAAGATCATTAAAAATACGCATAAGTGAACACTGCAGGAATATTAAAAAAGGTATAATTACCCGTGCGCTATCTAATCATTTCAAGATTCACCATAACAGCTCTGTAAAAGAAATAGTTAGATTTGCTGGATTTAAATTAATTAAACCCACAAATAGACAAAAGGATACCATGACAATGTTGGCAAAAAGTGAAATGAATTCAATACACTGCACCCGTTTGGGTTAAATAATGATTTTGAATTCAAATGGTTTTTTATAAATTTTATGTATTTATATATGTTTTTGTCATACCTTTTTTTAAGTTCTTTAATTAAATTATGTTTATTTTTAGGTTTGAATCCTTCTGAAGGTTGGACTTTTTATTTGCCGTGGAGATGCAATCATATCAATGAGACCGGTCACCACCTCCGGGTCTTTTGGATGGCAAAATAGGGATTGAAGGGTTGGCGGAAGTTCCCATCGCCGCAATGTCCCAATTTAATAGTGTTAATATATGTAGTAAACTGGCTGTTTAAAGAGTCCGTATTACCGGAAGTGACGGGGTCGGGATAGAGCCCGCATCACAGGATATGATGCAAGTGGTTGTCAAAGTGGATGTCGAGTGGTTGGCGGAAGCCTCCCCGGACATCTTTCTCGCCCAAATGGTTAACGGATGTCCCGCTGCCTGACGCGAGTGCTTGGCGGAGGTCTCCGCTACCACTGATACATGTTTGAATACATAAGTTTATACAGGAATGGGCTATTTAAAGCCCTGTTGGAGCCCAGTCCACATTCTTGGAAGTGATGTGCTGAGGTTAGAGGATGTTAAGAATTGGTTAGCTATAATGGCTGGGAACCTATGGGGAAACCGCGCCCCCCGGAAGTGATGTGTCGGAAATCAGAGCCCGAGATTGGAGGATTGCATCTCCATGGTAACTAGATCTGTGAAACAACAGCTGATTGTAATAGAGGATCAGGATTCCTATTGGTGGACATTTGAATAAATAAATGGATTAGAACACTGTCCCTTACTTCACCTTGAGAAAGACCCGCAGCATCGCGGGTAGAAACGCATCGGTATTTAAGGGACAGACTGGACTCCAAAGCTGCTGATGCCAAAAGATCTGGAAAGCTGAATTGATTGCCAAACACCTGTTCCAGTGGCCTTTTCCGGAGAGACGCTTGGTGACTGTATTACAAACTGCTTTTTGGAGAGCTGACAAAAATCAGTTCTCATTATCTGCTGGTAATTATTCTGGCTTTCTATTTTCAGCAGAATCTTTGGAGAGCTTTTATTGTGGATCGTGTCTATGTTTAATGTGTGTCAGTTTTTATCATAAAATTGTGATTGTACTACACATCTTATGATTTCTTTTTTACATATTCTCCTGTATTCGTGAGATATTGATAAGTGAAGACGGATTTCAATTGTGTTCTGGATTTCCTCTACAAAATAAGGAATGTATTACTCCTTTTAAAATTTTTATTTGTTATTGTGATGAGCACCTGAGGGAATACTTTCTCCACTATCCGATTAATTTTCTATTAGACTTTAGGTACTTTGGAGGGGTACCTTGGGGATTGTGAGTACCTAGTAGGCTGCCTTGTGATCTTTGCGCAATTTAGAGGTCCCGAAGGAGTTTCTTGTACTTTATATCGGGAGAGCTGTCCTTTGTGACGCTAATCATATATATAAGTACATATGCGATTAATATAAATGCGTTAAGTGGGGAGATGTACAAGCAATGCTTAATACATACCACCCATAAGGTTATATGTATTACAATTTATTAAGTGAAGAGTAACTTGCAAAAAAACCTGTAAAATGAATAACTGATCTATTAAAAACAGATTTATAACAAGGAGATGAATTTATTTGCTCATTAGTATTAAACTGTGTTTAAACAGAAGACATGAACAAATTAGAGTAACAGAGATGTCCTTGTGGAATTACTGTAATCTGGATTGTTAAATAAAAAAATGCATATTTAGTATTGATACATCTATCTTGCGGTCTTTAATTTCATTGTCCACTTATTGAAGACAGTAACTGACACAAATTATCAATGTGAATATGCTCTCTGATCTAGTGTAACTACTGTATTTCATTATATTGCATTACACACTGTGCATCATCATTGCAATTATTTCAGTCTATTTTGCAGTAATCTAATTAAACCTCTCTGTTTACTGTAGAGACCTCTCATGTAGCTGTTTATTCCCAAAGAGACTTGCAGACTTCTCTGTTGTATAACAAGATCCACATTTAGTTATGTCTTATCAGTGGTTTGATCTGAGACTTATTTCATCAAGGGGGCAATCGGGGGCTAGCCGCAAATATTAGGTAACACCTGAATGTATAAAGGTCAGACCACAGCAGGTATACCCTATACAGATGGACCCTCGCTCATCTATGCTGTCTATGGTTTTAGTCCTGATCACAGAGTTGCAGCGTGCCTGGGCACAAGGCAGTGTGCCTAGTCATAGGGAGGCTCACGGAGATTATCATGGCATTTGGCGTTACCAATGAGTGTAATACCTGTGATTATCCACCAGATGTTGCTTTTTAAAATCACCATTGCTCATGCGTATGGTCTCCATTGAAATACAGTACACTATAGTGCAAGAACTACTTTACTGTACACTGTATGGGCAACACTGTAAGCGCGTATCATTATGCTTTTTAAAATACACTGCGGCAATGAGGTCCCGTAGACAAACATAATAAATAAAAAAGTGTATATAGACACAAATGAACATGTTAAAGCAATGGTCCATTGACGTTAGGTTTATGTGAGCTATTAAAATAAATTAAAATGGGCTTAAAGCTTAATATCTCCTGTTCTGGGGGTCCAATCGGCTCAGATATGGGTTGGTATGGAAGAGGAGATGACTACCAGAGGATACTACCCCAAGTTTATTTGACCCCAACAAGCCTAACAGCAAGCGTCAGAACCCATGGTGGGTCTGAATTAATGGGCCCATTATAGTTTACAGGAAAATGGGTCCACTTTGCACCCCAATATCTCTGGTTCTGGGTGTCCCAGGGACTCGAGACTGGAACCATATGGAAGAGGAGAATCTTGGCTTTCAGGGCAGACCAGCTATTAACATAGCAAAGGGAATTGGCAAACAACCATGTGTTGGGTCCCCTCCAATTCTCCGACCAGCTTGCACGGGGTGCGGGGATTCTGGCTAGAGAGAAAATACTATACAGAGATGCTAAGCATGGTGTTTTGGCATCCAGGAACTTATGGAGGAGCTTTTATCACTTCCCAATATACTTATAAAGATAACACTTGCCACTGTAGCCTTTAGAGCAGAGTACGTTACAAGCTGTTCATGCTACTTAGTACTGAAATAGAAAATACTGTACAGAGACGCTAAGCACAGTGTTTTGGCATCCAGGAACTTAGAGAGAAGCTTTTATCTCTACCTATTACACTTATAAAGATAAAATTTGCCTCTATAGCCTTTAGAACAGAGTAACAAGTAACAAGCTGTTTGTGCTACTTAGTACTCAAATACTCTTTTCCAGTGTGCATAATTCTATTGAATGTAAGGTTCTTAAATATATGAATGTTATTTAAAAAATTAATAAATTGTCAAGAAGAAATAAAAAAGGCATTTGCACTTAAAGAATCGAACCCAGGACTCTGAACATGGGGTCTGGGACACTTCACAGCTTGGCCACAACACCTGGTGATAGAGACACAAGCTCATGTGTAAATGTAAGCAGTGATCACTTCCCATGGGATTTGCTGTATTGGCTATAGGACTTGGATGCTCACATACAGTACTGTATGCCTAACTTCAATGGACCATTGCTCTAACACGTTTGTTTGTGTCTGTATAAACTATTTTTTATTTATTGATTAGTCTATGGGATTTGGATGCTCACATAACCCTAATGTAAATGGTCCATTGCTTTAACACATTCGCTTCATTCTGTATACACTAATTTTATTGATTGATTTATTGGTTTCTTTTTTTAAATTGACCTCCTCCATCTGACCATTTTTCTGTTTGTACAGTATACAGTAACATTACAGTCATCATTGACCATTTGCTAGAGCTTGTAGATCAATCATCCACTATTTGCTCTACAGTACTGGATTAGTGGAGCATTAGCCACCCAGTGGTGACGATGTATATTGCATGCTGTGTATGTAGTCATGCCTCAATGCGCCTTTCCTTGCAACAACTTAACAACCTGAGCTATCGCTTAGTTGTGACTAATCCTCCACTTAGGCAGAGAAACAGCAATGATGAGGGAGGCTCCATCTGTATCTGCTGTGATCCCTCCACACCCACTGGCAGTTGCATCCTCCATAGGATTCTAAGGGGATGCGATGCTACCCGATTTACCAATATCTGGAATACAAAGAATTTCTGATATTGACATCCGCAGCTACCGTCATCTAAAGATTAGCTATGGGCTACTTACTGCATTAGTAGTTGGCAAAGGGTTTACCCAGAACCCTCCCCGGAAGTGCCCGCTGTGCAGTGCAGTCTTAGCTGACACACATGCACAGCACCCCCCAGCAGCCATCACAGAACTTCACAGGGACAGGCTCCTTTTGGAGCCCTTGTCCCTGCGGGTGCTGATTGTTATATCAGCTAGATCTGATCGCATATTGCAATGCAACCTTGGGTGGTAAAATCCCACCCAGATCACACTGAATAGGCGCTGTATGATAAGTGAGCCCCCAAGTACCCAAGTCTATGACACATAACTCTTGAAAAACTCAATATTTTAGTACTGATGTGTTAAAATTTACTATTTCATTTATAATACTGTAAACTAATAATTTACTTGTAATGTTTTAAAACTAATAAAAATGTCCTTATATTTATTGTACCTAGAGAACAGAAAGAGAGTAAGCACAAAACACTTATAATAAAGGCAATCATTATGTTTTATAAAGGCAGATAACATTATTAATAATTATCTTATTGAGAAAATAGTTATATATTAATATATTTATATATTATACCTAAAAACGTAAGTTTAGAATAAAAAAAAATATTATTAATTATATTAAAATGTCAATGCTAATTTTTTTGGGGCTATTGTATATATTATTATAGCATCCTAAAATAATAAATGTTTCCTAGAGCATATAAACATTTTTAAAAATTCATTAACAATAATTTAAAACTGCCACATTATAAAAAATTAGTACATAATATTACTCTTCTAATAAATAAAAAAATAAAAAATTCTGCACTAATATATTAATAAAATAATATTTACTCCAAAGAGAATAATCACTGTTACAGTATCTGTTTTCTTATTTAATACACAGCGATTGCCCTAATTACTGTAAGTGTATAGTGATTACTCTCCTTGGATTTCCACATAGCTCAAATATCAGCTGATCTCATCTATCACAACAATCTATTTTTCCATGGATTTGTGGCAGGTTTTAAATATATCACTTAGTAAATATGGGGTTTTAATACTACTTATGGGAAAATTATTGATGATTCTTTGATGTTCAGTTGTATTTTAAAGTGTGATATGTTGACAGTTGCTTCTATTGCATCAATTGGGATAAATACACCTGTGACTTTTTGCAAATGCTATTACAAATTCCTTCCCTTGTGAATGTCCAAGTGGTATCCTCATATGCCACCATATGTTCCACCACCAAAACCTGCACCAGTCCCGAGCCATTGCTCCAACTGCCTATGGTCTCCTTTGTGAGCAGTCAAGTGTCTGTGTAAGCAGTGGCTTTTATTGACATGCCAGCGACTCTCCAATAACATGCATGCTGATAAGACCATTTTTGAAGCATAAAAGAAATAAGGATCAAATAGCATTTGAGGTTACAATACGGTTAAAACAGGGACAGACTGGACAGATCAAGTGGTTCTTATCTGCCTACAAATTCTATAAATTTACATGTATGATGTTAAAACTAAGTCTCTGATGTCTTGATGATCAGGTAATTAAATCTGGGACCACCCCAGAACTGCCTAAAGAACTTTATGCAAAATAAAGATAATTGTCATATATTTACCAGTGTGATGGTTTGCTCACAAATAATCTCTGTTATTTAAGCTACAATATTAGTATAAATTTGCTTTTTTGATGTGTTGGAGGTTAGATCTATCCTTTGGAACCATATAGTACATCCAAGAAATTTACAAATTGCACCTAATCAGCGTATAGTTTTCACATATTTCTATATGATTTTGCAAGGTCCCAGCTATCATGGAGAGAAAAATTTAACATCAAACCCTGACACCATATGGTGAAGCTTTGAACTCTACTTATGAGAAATAACACCTCAGCGACCATTCTGAATACAATTTTGATAGATGGTGGTTTGTTTAATCCTGCATATTTCTGCGGTGTTCAGTTTCCTGCTTCACAGTTCTAAGTAATCAACATGTGGACCCAGTCAATAGGCCTTGTTTAACTGGGGTTCCTGGTCAAAGGAAATCTTCAGAGATAAACACGTACATTCTAACGAACTATAAACAACCTCTCCAGAGTGTCATTAGCATTCTATTGCTCTGTGTGGGAAAGGCTTAGAAGTGAACAAATGCTTTTCCATTGCTAGGTATGTAATTGATTTTCCTACCATCAAAAGGAAACCATAACTCACAATATGTCCTTTAGCTATGTTTCTCTGTAGTGAATTTCATAAGTTTGCCAAAAATCAACACTGTGCTAACAGGCCAATTATTACAAAATACTAATTTATTTGCACATTCCCATTACGGGAACCTGAACCTGTTTTCTAAGTAGCAATGTGAGTGATTTACTGTTATGGTTGCTGTTGGTGATGTTCTGCATTGTACATGGAAAAAGACAAAAGTTGACTCTTGTGTGGGTGCACTCTTCCTGAAGAAATTCAGTTACATATGTCAAATCCTAAAACATAGCTTTTAATAAGTATTAAAAAGAAGTTTGTGTTTCAATAAACATAAAAAAATATACAATGGAACAGCTCTATTCGATTAAAGGGCTGTTATACTCAATGGTATCGTATGTGAAGGATGTACAGATAGCAACAAGAAATTACAATTATTTCTACCCAAATTGGGTCAAAAGCTATGTTTTAGGATTTTACATATATAACTGAATTTCTTTAGGAAGTGTGCACCCACACAAGAGTCTACTTTCTTCTTTTTCCATGTACATGTATAATCTCTGACTCTTGGGTGCACCACCAAAATGACAACACAGAGGATAATATCCTGCAAATTGTAATGTTTTGGTTTCTTTGATACTTAAAATGACTTACTGACTGGTGTGGAATCACATCCTGTCTTTATACGATGTTGTGCATTGTTAAAAGGAACCATACATAACAAAGGGGGTAATTCCAAGTTGATCGCAGCAGGACATTTTTTAGCAGTTGGGCAAAACCATATGCACTGCAGGGGAGGCAGATATAACAGGTGCAGAGAGAGTTAGATTTGGGTGTGGTGAGTTCAATCTGCAATCTAAATTGCAGTGTAAAAATAAAGCAGCCAGTATTTACCCTGCACAGAAACAAAATAACCCACCCAAATCTAACTCTCTCTGCACATGTTATATCTGCCCCCCCTGCAGAGCACATGGTTTTGCCCAACTGCTAAAAGAAATTGCTGCTGCGATCAACTTGGAATTACCCCCAAAGTCCTTACCCAATGTGAAGTGGGGACTGTTATTCAATTTTTGAATGCGCGGAAAGTGAGACCTGACAAAATTGATTTTCAATTAAAGTAGTGTATGTCATATAGTGGTGTGAAATGTTTAGCAATGGGTGTTTAGCCCTTACTGTATTTGGCCACCACTTGCAAATGTAAGGACTTGTAAGACATGTTTATTACTCATACACAGTTCCACAAACTTACAGTAAGTCTAAGTCTTTTGTGTGTCAATGATGCAATTGATTGTAAGACCACGGTGCACCACAGCAATGGACAAAAGGGAAAATAAGTAAGAACCTTCAACCATAGATGATGAGTTAACAACTACAACTTATCTGCAGGTTGAAATAGAGTTCTCCTTCTCTTCTTGTCAGTGAAAAACTTGTAGTGAGAAGAGACCTTGCTAGAGTCCTCTTTACCATCTTCCAAATATTAAAGAAGCATTTCCCCATACCATGAACGGCTGGAAGAGATATCGACCAAAGGGCTGGAAGCTCTCGTAAAACAAGATGTTGTATATACTGGAGAGCAATGCCCAAACTCCAAGTGTAGAAGCATCCACCCAGTACTGGCTCTACCATTAGGCAGCTTTAGGTGGCTGCCTAGGGGAACCAGCCCCTGGAGGCCACCATTGAATTCATCTAGCAAATTACTGAAAGATGTCTCTGTATGCGGCCTCCTCCTTTTACACTGTGCTGGCGGCTGCTGCAGGTCTAATCAGGTGCATCCTTTGCTATCAGGTTGTACCACACAGTGTCTCAGTGCTTCCTCCATGCCGACGTGAGTAACATCAAGTCACGTGAAGGCACATAGGAGGGGTATGTAACTATGGATCCTGAGGGGCACCCCCATGGCTGCTCCTCATAGCCCTGATGCACCTTCTCCTTGGCCCTGCATCCCAGCTTTCCAGAAGAAAGCAGCACCGGACTACATGTCTGCACTCAGCAGCGTTGCTGTAAGGCTGCTCTCACCTGTAAGAGGAACCATGCCAATAATGAGGGAAAATAAGGAGACAACTTTTAGGTAATGTAACCCATGTGGGATTCTGCTGGACTACAGACAGTACAGATCTTACCTGATGAATGGTTTGAACTTGTAAACAGTGTAATAGGGAAAACACTGGCACTGGGGCACAATACAGGATATATGGAGGAGGAGGGGCAGTAATAAACTTACAGATGGGGATGGGACACAAAAAGGAGCACACCAATATACAGTATGTACAGTATGTTTGTATATATATATATATATATATATATATATATGTATACACATAAAATTAAATTTCCCCACCAGACCCCATATGCAAATCATCCCAGCACTCTGCAAAAATGTGAAATTGGCCTTAGAGTCCTAAACAATTCCTAACATGCCATCTAAGGTGTATACATAGGCAGAAGGGATTGCTGTCACTCATGGATTTGAAAGCAAAGGTATATTGTGAACAAAGGCATATTATATACTTTTTCACTTTGAAAGTTCTTGAGCATTGTCCCTTTTCTCTGTATATGTATAATGATGCTATTCACCTCAGCCCACCTAGTGGCCACCTGCATTTCACCTCTGAGAGGTGGTAGTGGTGGGATTTACAGGTTAGGGCATGCAAGGCTAAAGCTTTGCCTAGGGTACAGAGAGACCTTGCATTGGCTATGCATCCACCTCCAGTAATAAAGACTGATCCCAATTGGGATAACTAAGAATGGGAACTGAAGGTAAACATTGCTTCATGCAGAAGAATGCTTGTTCAGCTTCAGGAGGCAATCCTTGGTATTTTTACCTTTCCATGTAAGTGCAGTTATCGGTGCCACCAACATTGAATAGTTCATGATAAACTGTCTGTAGAAATTGCAGAATCCCAGAAAGTGCTGAATTGCTTTCTGCCCAGATGATAGAGGCAGAAGCCAATTTACAATGGCAGACAGTTCCACTTGGTCCAAACTTACACCAGATCTGAAAAAAACAATATAGCCCATAAATGTTATTTCCTCCTGATCAAATGAGCACTTCCCAAAATAACAGTACATTTGATATTCTTGCAGCCATTACAACTTCGCACACATGCTTACGGTGAAATGCAAGATCTTCAGAGAATCTCAAGATATAATCCAGGTAAACCACAACATACAGTACTTGTACAATATATGTTATATACAATATGTTATACAATTAGATTAGCTGAAGGCTGCATAAGCCTGAGGCCATATAAGAGCCCAATTTTTTGTGATTGGTTGTCTATGACTAAGCAGTTGCTAGGTAGTTTTTTGGTTCCGTGGTAATTTTTTCTATAGGATTGTTGGGCTGTCCATCAAGGTTTTAGAGGCGTGGGTTTAGGATTATATATAATCCCAGTCATGTGCCTCAGACTTCCTCTTGCCATTTTGGAATGCCCTCCCGCCCGCCCTGCTATGTTTTTTCCTGCGTCTTGTCTTTCTCGGTGGGCTCTTGACAGCCAGATTGGCGGGAAGTCGCTACCAACCAGCGGTCAGATGGGCATAAGTGGTCATTGTGGGGCACCCTCTTTAGAAGGACGGCAGGTGTGTCCTTACCTTGCGGTTGTACATTTAGACGTTCCCCTGCGGGAACCGAACGTTTGCCAGAGATAAGAGTGGTGAGTCCTGCACAATGCGGGTTATGCAGGGAGTAGGCGGTGTTGTGGTTTAGTCCCCTCCTCAGTTTTTGTGTTTCAATCTAAATGACTGGAGCTGGTGTCTGGTAGCAACTTTTCCTTTGCCGTCCTCCAATAGAAAATCAATTCAATTACAATTATAGTTTAAAGAACAGGTCAGTGATCAATAAATATCGTCTGACCTTTAACTACAGCTAACCGTGTCCATGTCGTTATTATAGTGTGTCGTTATTTTAGTGGTAAACTAGCTTAAATAAGTGTTTATGTCAATCGCAATAAAGTTATGGGCGCCTTATATATTATGAATTAGAGAACAATATATATATATGGATTGATGGATTGTTTATCTGATTAGGATTTACATTGATTGAATATTTTTATGCTGCAGCATTATATGATAATAGATTTATGATACAATGAAAGTATATATATTTTAATTATACATTGTCTCTTTTGGAAAAAACAATGTAGAGACTTCAATAGGCGTTATGTGAGGTTACATATACACAAAAGAAAGTCAGTCAATTCCACCAAAGAGGATGTAATCTTCCCTCAGATGTCTCTTTGGGAAAAACAGACAGTCCCCAAGGTTCTTGATTACTTTACTCCTTCCAGATAGACTCCCTTTGGCAGTTCGGAATATACCCAAAAAGGAAAAAGACAATAATAGTATAATCCTGTAGGATTTAGTGATATGGGGATGGTTTAAAGTTGCACTTACATTTCAGAAAATGAGTGAAGGCATGTATCTCACTCAATAGTGAGTAGTTTCAAAGATAAGGATAATTTCTTTCCTTCTTCTGAAGATAGGTCTCTATTGGACAATCCTCCAAAGCAGTACCACCAAATGAAAAAAACATATAATGGTGCAAATAACGTCTTTTTTTAAAAACAACGATATCTTTAATAAATAGCACTCACATTTTGACAAACAAATACAGGCATATCTACCCAACATCTGGGTCCAGGAGTTAGAAATTAAGCAGCAGGTTATCCTCACAGATGGAAAAGTTTTTTCCATCTGTGAGGATAACCTGCTGCTTGATTTCTAACTCCTGGACCCAGATGTTGGGTAGATATGCCTGTATTTGTTTGTCAAAATGTGAGTGCTATTTATTAAAGATATCGTTGTTTTTAAAAAAAGACGTTATTTGCACCATTATATGTTTTTTTCATTTGGTGGTACTGCTTTGGAGGATTGTCCAATAGAGACCTATCTTCAGAAGAAGGAAAGAAATTATCCTTATCTTGGAAACTACTCACTATTGAGTGAGATACATGCCTTAACATAGAAACATAGAAACATAGAATTTGTCAGTAGATAAGAACCACTTGGCCCATCTAGTCTGCCCCTTTTTTTTTTTTTATATTATTTTTATCTCTAACCTTATTTGATCCTTATTTCTTTGTAAGGATATCCTTATGTCTATCCCATGCATGTTTAAATTGCTCTACTGTCTTAGCCTCTACCACCTCTGATGGGAGGCTATTCCACTTGTCCACTACCCTTTCTGTGAAATAATTTTTCCGCAAATTTCCCCTGAACCTCCCCCCCTCCAGTCTCAGTGCATGTCTTCGTGTCCTATTGCTTCTCTTCATTTGGAGAATGTTTCCCTCCTGGACTTTGTTAAAACCCTTGATATATTTGAAAGTTTCTATCATGTCCCCCCTTTCCCTTCTCTGCTCCAAACTATATATATTGAGATTTCTTAGTCTTTCTGGGTATGTTTTGTGATGTAGGCCATGCACCATTTTAGTTGCCCTCCTTTGTACAGTTTCTAATGTATTAATATCCTTTTGAAGATATGGCCTCCAGAACTGAATACAGTATTCTAGATGAGGCCGTACCAATGACCTATACAGTGGCATTATTAATTATTTCTTTCTGCTGCTGATTCCTCTCCCAATGCAGCCAAGCATCTGACTAGCCTTCCTCATTGCCTTGTTACATTGCTTACCTGCCTTTAAGTCATTTGAAATAGTGACTCCTAGATCCCTTTCCTCCTCAGTAGTTTCCAGTATAGTGCCATTAATACTGTATTTAGCTTTAGGATTTTTGAGACCCAAGTGCATGATTTTGCATTTTTTGGCATTAAACTGTAATTGCCAGACTCTTGACCATTCCTCTAGTCTACCTAGATCCTCAATCATTTGTTTTACCCCACCTGGTGTGTCTACCCTGTTGCATACCTTTGTGTCATCTGCAAAAATTCATACTTTCCCTTTAATGCCATTTGCAATGTCACCAATAAAGATATTAAAAAGCACTGGTCCAAGTACAGATCCCTTGGGTACTCCACTGGTAACATTTCCCTCCTGTGAATGCACTCCATTTACCACAACTCTCTGTTTTCTATCCTTCAACCAAGATCTTATCCATTCAATAATCCTAATATCCAATCCCAAACTTTCAAGTTTATTTAGCAGTCTGCGATGTGGAACTATGTCAAAAGCCTTACTAAAGTCTAGATAAGCTATATCCATGGCTCCACCTTTATCCATCACTTTAGTCACACAATCAAAAAAGTCAATAAGATTTGTTTGACATGATCTCCCCCCAGTGAATCCATGCTGTTTGGGATCCAGTAAATTGCCGGATTTGAGCTAATCTACAACTCTTTCTTTTAAGAGTGTTTCCATCAATTTCCCTACTACTAATGTAAGACTCACTGGTCTGTAGTTGTTTGCCTCTTCCTTGCTTCCACTTTTGTGCAGTGGGACTACGTTTGCTCTTTTCCAGTCCCCTGGAATTACTCCTGTAGCTAATGACTGTTTGAATAATTCTGTCAATGGTGCTACCAGCACCTCTTTAAGTTATTTTAGTATCCTTGGATGTATCCCATCTGGCCCCATAGATTTGTCCACTTTCAGCTTTGAGAGTTCTGTTAGGACCTTCTCCTCTGTAAATGTACTTGTTTCATTTTCCTGAATATCCCTGCAACTTAACTGTGGCCCCTTCCCCTCTCTTTCAGTAGTAAATACTGAGCAAAAATAATCATTAAGATGATCTGCTATTAAATTGTCTCCTTCAACAAGACTCCCAGTGTCCGTCTTTAGTTTTATAATTCCGCCTTTTGTTTTTCTCCTTTCGCTTATATACCTAAAAAAAAGTTTTGCCTCCTTTACCCACTGACTGGGCCATTTTCTCCTCAGCTTGTGCCTTTGCACATCTGATTACCTTCTTTGTCTCCTTCTGTCTAACAAGATATATCTTTTTGTCTTCATTATTTTGTGTCTGCTTATATTTCCTAAAAGCCATCTTTTTTGCTCTTACAATATGTGCTACTTCTTTTGCAAACCACACTGGCTTCCTTTTCCTTGTGTTTTTCCTAACAGTTTTGATACAAAGGTCTGTTGCCTTCAATATTGCACATTTTAATGTTTCCCACCTCTCCTGCACTGTTTCCAAGTTCCTCCACTCTGCCAAAGAATCGCTTACACATTTTCCCATCCCTACAAAATCAGCCTTCCTAAAATCCAACACCTTTGTTTTTGTATGGGACGAGTCAGTCTCTGTCTTAATGCTGAACCATACTGCTTGATGATCACTGGATCCCAGGTTTTCACCCACTTTTACGTCCGATAATCTGTCTCCATTTGTAAGTATTAAGTCTAATATTGCGTCTTTCCGAGTGGGCTCCCTCACCAATTGGTGGAGGGATGCTCCCTGAAGGGAATTTAAAATGTTCCTACTTCTAGTGGAACTAGCAAAAGACACCTCCCAGTTTACATCAGGAAGATTAAAGTCTCCCATGATTATTACCTCTCACTCATTTTCTGAAATGTAAGTGCAACTTTAAACCATCCCCATATCACTAAATCCTACAGGATTACACTATTGTCTTTTTCCTTTTTGGGTATATTCCGAACTGCCAAAGGGAGTCTATCTGGAAGGAGTAAAGGAATCAAGAACCTTGGGGACTGTCTGTATAACCCAAAGAGACATCTGAGGGAAGATTACATCCACTTTGGTGGAATTGACTGACTTTCTTTTGTGTATATGTAACCTCACATAACGCCTATTGAAGTCTCTACATTGTTTTTTCCATATTTGCTTGAAGTTAGGTGTTACTTCTGATAGGCTTTTTGTGCTGTTTGTGTGGTGTGTAGTGCGCCTATTCATATATCATCATCCACATTGTCTCTTTTGACTGGTGCAGACAGCGCTCCTCTTTATTTGAAGGGAGTTACTTCCTGGGCAAATTAGTGTTTGTAGGTTGTACAAAAGATCCCGGAAGATGTTATTTTTGAACCTTTGAAAGACAGCTAGTGCATTACTTAAAACCAAATAAAATAACCAGATACTTGAACTTTGAATGACACAATGTGGAGGTTTGATTGCTGGCAAGCATCTTTGTTGGCACTGATGAGATTTGAGGTTCATCCAGTCTAATATGGGAGAATGTCTGTGTAACTACGGAAGACCAAGGAAAATCAGACTCTCAGCTGATGGAAGTATATAGAAGGAAATGAATTCCCTATGGAGAGCACTGACCTGCATGGTGATTTCCAAAGTCTGGAAGCATATAGAAACTACAGTTTATTTCTGTCCACCCCAATGATATATACTGGAGTCTAAAGAGGCACACTCAGAATTCCATACTCCTGGATCTTCTTGGCAGAGATGAAGTTGCCATCAGCAAAAGAGTCCAGAAAGGCCTTAAGAGTCTCAGAAGTCTGTTTCAGCAGTTAGGTCACATTGATTAAAAACTGTGATTAAGTATTTCTTTTTGGGGTATGTTGAAATGTGCATAAACTGTCTACCCCATGATCAGTTAGGCCCTCACATTTCCTGGATGCTTGGGACAATAAGAAAATAGGTGACCTGATTCACCACAGTGTACAGTAGGCAGAGACTATTCTTTTTAATTTTTGCACCAATAGTCTTATATTGAGAAATTAGTTTTGTGACTCACGGAAGGGGAAGGGATACAGAAAGAAGAAGAAAAAAATAAAACAAGAAGAAAATCAGAAAAAGGAAGGGTGACTCCAAAGCCCAACTTCCATAATGGTTACACATACATGAAATATATACAAAACCTCACACATAGAAAACAAGTACCATATAGAGTGTCAACACAAACAATGATACGGTTAGGAGCTCTGCAATTTCAGGTCATATGGTCAATCTGGTTCCAAAATTAAATTAACCCCATCTTGTGATGTCGAATACTCATGCTACCTGAACCTGAACCATTTTACTAGTGGGGAATTATCCTTAAAGGCGTAGGGTATACCAGAGGTCTCCATTTGAAAGGCGTGGTGGATCTTCCAGATAATTTTTAGAAGCATTGGAGGGGAGGAGCTTTTCCAATCCTGGGCTATTGCTGCCCTAGCGGCAATGAAAATGTGGCCTAAAACATAACTATCTGCATTAGACAGATCATTTGGATAAAGATGTAATAAGGCTAGTGAAGGTGATTCTTGAAGAGACACCTGCTTAGGTTGGAGGAGAGGAGATTTCGCACACAGATATGGAAAGGTTTCTTTACAGTAAGGACAATACATATTTGGAATTCCCTGCCTGAGAGAGTAGTAATGGTGGACTCGGTCATTACTTTTAAGAATGGGCTAGACAAATTTCTAATGGATAATGATATACAGCGTTATGGTGGGTAAATCATGCATTGTAGTATTAAAATAAAATTAGAATATAAAAAAATAGAAATGGACATAAAGGCTGATCATTCACACCAGTTAAATTAGTCTTAAAAATATTACAATGTAGGAGATCACAAACAGGTTGAACTCGATGGACAAATTGTCTTTTTTCAACCTTAGAAACTATGTTAAACTGAAACATTGTAGCTTATGGTATTTACATTTCTCAGAGAGAGTGGATGCATAACAATGTCATTGGGTTTGTATGTATAGGGGTAGACAGCAGAAGACTCTTTTTGGAGAGCACTCAACTTCAGATGGATTTATGGGTTCAAATACAAAAAAGATGATGAAATCAATTTTTTTTATTGCATATGCATTAAGAACAGGGAGTTCCTACAATATTCATATGTGTATTAAAAGCAAACCAAAAAATGTATAAGCCAAATTATACGGTTTTGATAGCCCGAGGACATGATAACTAGTATGCTGGACTGGTAGTCAGTATAACGCTGGCAGCTGGAAATTTAATCTCCTGTTAGTATCCGTATATTAGAATATTATGACCATCATTTTTCCTGTGTATATCCCATTGGAAAAATAGTGTATTCAGAGATTTAAATCATAGGTCACACCATGATAGCCCAAATACTGTTTTTGTAGTAGTATTTCCTACTGTTGGTATATATCGGTGGCAAGTGTTAGTAAGTTGCAGTACCTGGGTATTCCTGGATGGTCTCCCATCCAAGTACTGGGCTAAATATATTTCTAATGGATAAGGATATACAGGGTTATAATGCACATACCAGGCACTATAGTTATAATAAAATGAGGAAAAAAACACAACGGACAACTTTATCAACAGATGACATTAGTCCTGAAAATAATGCAGCGTAGGAGAACACAAATAGGTTGAACCCAATGGATAAATTGTCTTTTTTCAATCTCAGAAACTATGTGACTATGTAACTATGAAGCCGTTTGTGGGTGGTAACTGACCATTTACTGGGAGTGTCTGGAAAAATGCAGGCATTCCCAAGTGTTTTCAGGGAGGGTGTCTGACGTCAGCTCCGGCCCAGATCAGCCTCATGTGATCGCACTGGAGGAGTAAGTCCTAGGCTGCGCAGAGACTGCACAAATTGAAGTTTAGCAGTTCAGCGTACACATGCAATTGCACACTTGCACGGCGAATATACACTCTCCCCGGAGTTGGCGACTACCTGAATGCAGACAGCAAAATTAGCAGGCTAGCGATCAGATCTGAATCACCCCCTTAGTTTCTATCCCAGAACTGTACGCCATAGCATACCATAGAACCTCTGGAGTTACTAGATGCAATCTTCAGTAAAATGTTGGGGGGTGGCAAGAGTATTGGACCTGAAGACTGTAACAAACTAGTTATCCAATGAACAATATGAGTTTAAGAAAATAGTTCTCTAGAGGGGAGGTTATATTGACTTTGTAAAGTACTAAACAAAGTAATTGTTGTACCATCTACAAATTCAGAAATGGTATCAGAACCACAGGAAATCCATTTAGATAGATTTACGTCTGGGATTAGGCCCGAGTGAGCAGATAGAGATAGTTAAGGGAAGGTAGAGAGACAGTTTTCGAAGAAACAACTACTGTATCCCATGCTTTATAGGAATCCAAGACAGCATGGGGTAGTGTGTGTGAGAGCAGCCTCTATTGGATCAGAATCCACAATAAGTCTATCAATGGAACATGAGCACAGAGCTGTTTCTCTAGATCCACCCACTGTTTCCTACCTGCAGGCAAAGACCAGTCAATTATTTGTGCTACAAGACAAGCAAATTGGATTTATTTAAGTCAGGGACCTTAGGACCTCCAAATCTCCATGCTCTAGTTAATTGGCTATACGCTATTTGGGGAGGTTTCTTCTTCCAAACATATATAAGTAACACAGAATGTATTTGACTAATGACCCTCTGGTGGACTAGATAAGGGATTGAGTTGAAGGGGTACATCAGTTTAGGCAAAATTTACATTTTAAATGCTGTCAGTCTCTCCAACCACGCCACCTCAAAACCTAGCCACTTTTTTAAAAACATCTCTACCTGAGATAGAAGTGGGTTGTAATTGATGTCTGGGATTTTAGGCAGAGAGTTCGGGATGTTAATACCAAGGTATAAGATATAGTCTTTCTTCCAATTATATTTGCAGAGTATTTTAAATACAAACTATACGGTGCCAGGTTAAATGGCAGAGCTTCCGTCTTTGACGTGTTGAGATTGAAAAAAGATGCTATACTGTAGTGCTTAATAATCTCATGTAGGGCAGGCAGTGCAGTGTCAAGGTTTGTAATGAACAAGAATACATAATCCACAAACAAACTGAGTTTGTGAAGAGATGACCCAACTTTTATATCCGGGAAGAATGAAGATTGGCGTATTGCAATTGCAAGTGGTTCTATTGCTAGGACATATATGAGGGGTGACAGAGGGCATCCCCGTCTAGTGCCATTTGGTATCTTAAAGGGGAAGATAAAAAAAAAACATTGCTAAATACTACAGCTGTTGGGAAGCTATATAATGATGATGTAGAAGACAAGATTGCACCTTGGATGCCAATGCTCAACATAATCTCATGAAGAAATCCCCAGCGCAACCTGTCAAATGCTTTTTCAGCATCTAAAGAAAGGAAGATGGCTTCTTCATCCCCAATCGTAATGTATTCAGCAAGGTCGAAGACCCTTCTCGTGTTGTCCCTTGGTTGCCTACCCCTGACAAAGCCCACCCGATCTGGATGGATAATTTGAGGGATAAGTGGTGATAATCTATTCGCTATAAACTTGGAAAAGCTAAAAAGGTCCATATTGTGCAATGCAATAGGTCTATAGTTCTGGCATAGGTAGGGGTCTTTACCCTGTTTAGGGATTGTATAATACATGTTTGCAGCATTTCCTCAGGTAGTGATTCACAATCAATGGCATAATTATACATAGAGGCGAGGGTTGATATGAGATTGGGGGCATATTTCTTGTAAAAGGAATTAATAAATTCATCCAGACCTGGAGTTTTCCCCGCTGACAAGGATTTAATAACTAGTGCTATTTCCTCCTTGGACCACTGTACATTAAGGGAGCTTAAGAAGTCCAAAGACAGCTTAGGGAGAGTTAGGTCCTTCAGGAAGGAAGCTATTAGAGAGGGAGTGGGCTGAACTGTGTTGGGATCAGATTTCAAGTTGTATAGTTGTGTGTAATATTTGGCAAATGTCTCTGCTATATCAGATGGGTTTAGTAGTTTCTGGCCATCCAATGTCAGAATGTACTTGATTCTGTTTCTAACCTGGCGCAATCTCATCTTGTGAGCTAAAAATTTACCAGTTGTTTTGCTCAATATATAAAAGTTCTGTTGAAGTTTGGTGTAAGCATGTTTCATACGTTGTAAAAACAGTGTTTGGAGTTAGTTTTGAATGGATACAAGTTCACATTTCAGAAGACGGGAAGGTTGTGATCTATTTAAAGACTCTACCTTGAGTAAACAATTTTCTAAATCTTCCTGTTGGCTTAAATATTGTCTCTTTAGTCAAACCCCCATTTGAATTGCTACCCCACGAGGTACCGCTTTTAAGGCACACCAATGCATAGGAATTGACATGTCGAGAGGAAAGTTTGTGCCTAGGTAGGCCGTCAAGGCATTGTCTATGGCGGATGATGCCTCGGAGGGAAGTTAACATATATTCTGGGAGCCTCCAGGGTTGTGGAGATAACTGAGAAACATTTAAATTCCAAGACCAAGTCACTGCCTCGTGATCTGACCACACTACCATACTATTGGTTGATCTGGATGTATGCTGAAGTGACCACTTATTTAACAAAATCAAATCTATACGAGAATAGGAGTTATGTACATGGGAGAAGAAGGTATAGTCTTAAACCATTTGAAAACCGTATGCTCCAAACATCGTATAGATCAAATTCGGTAAACAAGCGACTCAAGCTAGCCTGAGTACACTGCCCTCTAGAGGGTCCCTTAAAAGATGTGGATTTGTCTAATTTTTCATTTGGTACCACATTAAAGTCTCCCATAATCACTGCTTGGCCTTTTTGGACCTCCTGTATGGTTCCAAAAAATTTCCGCAAGATGGAAATCTGATTAGTGTTTTGAGATATAAAGAGACAATGGTCATGATTTTATCTTCCAATTTCCACACTAAGATCAAGCAGTGCCCATCTTTATCTGATATTTGGGAAGTCAGTTCAAAGTGCACCGAATTATGGAACAAGATAGCCACCCCGTGCCTTTTATAAGGACCATTTGCATAATATCCAGAGGGATAGCGAGAGTTAGAAAAGACAGGGGGCGCCTTGGCTGAAAAGTGTGTACCATGAAGGCCAAGCTTGCCTTCTCTTATTAGGAGAATTAAGACCATTCACATTCAACAAATAACACTTAACCATGGGGATAATAAGGCGGAACAGTTTATACAGCCCAAGCTATAAATTGGATTTGGACTCCATGAAGGAGGTAGGAGACAGTACAGGGACAAGAGAAACAGAGAGAGGAAAGCAGGGAAGAGGAAAGAAATAAGAAAAGAGAAAAAAGGAAAACAAACTGAAATGGCCAGGCAATTATGGCCACAGTGTTTGTCGCCTACAAAAAATGGCGACAAAGCAAAAAACATCGGGAGAGTGGCCGCTGATGGGTCTCACTCAAGCAGCAATATGTCTAGAAATCTGAAATATACCTGTATAAAACGTACATACACCGCACTGATCAAACAATTATAACTGGTACAAGGCACAGATAGAGGGCTATATCTAAATGAATAGCACATATCAAATCTAAGTTAACTAATATGCCAACATGTAGCACTTATAAAGCCAGCAGGGGGATCAGACACAGATCCATAATTCAAAAACAATATCCCATATAAAACATGACTGAGAAATACAACTACTGTACAATAAGAAGAAAGTGAAACTGCACAAATAACTGACTAAGAAAAGGATTCAAAAACAGTAGCTGACATAGATTTGGTGTAGGCTATAATACCAGTGCAAACTGCCAAATGGATCACTAGATACTATCAAACACCTAGCTAAAACTTCAGTATTAGAACCTACAGATTTATAAAGGATATCAGAGAGTCAGCATTCCCTCAATCCACTGGTACCAAAATTGATGCAGCAGATTTCGGCTGTGAAGCCACAATGTCATAATCCGCCAGTAGTTTAACTCCGGCATCGAAGGAAGATATGATGTAGGAAGAGAAGTCATATCTGACGATAATTTTAACTGGGAATCCCCACCTGTATTAGATATCATTGTACCGTAAAGCTGCTGTAATCAGGTGGAAAGGCTGTCTCTTAGCCAAGGTGAACTGAGACAGAGTGGGGTAAATTTGTAGGCCTCCCATTACATCGGATCCCTCCGCCTGTCTAGCAGCCTTGAGGATTTCCTCCTTAATGTGGAAAAAGTAAACTCTTAGCAAGGTATCTATCAGGTAATTAGAAGCAAATCCTCACCTCGGTTTTGGCAAACGGTGAACATGATCTACAATCAGATCTTGCATTGTAGCTGACAGGAGAAGTTTTTAGAATAGCTTGAGAACATAGACCCTTAACTCCATTGGTGACACCGAGTCAGGTATGCCTCTAATCTTGAGGTTGTTTCTCCTAGACCTATCGTCAAAGTCCGCAATCTTTTCACACATAGAAGACACCTCACGTTTGTAACTCAGAGTGAGAGGTAAGGAGGTCATTGTGTGATGTCACCAGATCCTGCATCTTATACTCCAAGTGCTCCGTGCATCCGGCAAAACTGACTTGGTCAGATCTGAGTGATTAAATCAAAGGGGTAAATTTACTAAGGTGGGAGTTTTTTAGAACTAGTGATATTGCCCATAGCAACCAATTAGATTCTACTTAACATTTATCAAGCTGCTTCTAGAAGATAATAGATAGAATCTGATTGGTTGCTATAGGCAACATCACCAGTTCTAAAAAATTCCCACCTTAGTAAATTTACCCCACAGACTCTAGGCCAGAAAGAATATCAGTGCGGAAAGCGGTGAACATTTTGAACATAGACTGCGTAGTAAGGGGCACCTGAGGATCCAGGTCCATCTCCAAATCAGTTGGTTTTGATGGAGCCAAGGATTTATATGGAGTAGGATTTATGTCTCGAATTGGAGGCTTTAGGAAAGTGCACAGGAACCAGTAAGCGGGGGATTTTACCCCCTCTTTTTGGCGGAATGCCAGAAGGATCTATGCAATCCTATGAAGTGAAGGGATCCGTAGTATAGAAGCTGGGAGTTATCCTTATGATGGTCAGTAGTGTAGTATTACTGCATGAATAGCAAAACTATCAACCCATTTTGGAGTGTAGGGAGGTCTTATTCCGTGAGACCCATCTAGAGAGCCTCAGTAACCGGCTGCACCTTGGTTCTGTGATAAATTCTGAGCAGCTGAGAGGTACCGGTATCAAATGCCAAATATTATGGCTAACAGAAGTCAAATTTACAATTGTAGAGACACTGGGAATGGGCCTGCTGGGTTTCCAGGGTTCGAAATAATGCTGTCGGGTACTAATTCAGGATACCACCCCACTTTTGCATGTACCAAGTGAGGAGGGTGCTGCAAAGGGGACAATCAGAGAAATGGTGGTGTAGTCTCTGTCTCTGGTCAGAGGGATCACGCCTGAGGGTGAGATCAATGGTGTCTAAGGAAATGTAGCTTGAGAGAGGGAGTCACCAAGGTAATTTACTGCAGGAGGCCCTTTAGCTGCTGTGAGTATGAGCACGGGGCTGCAAGGCTGATGTCAAAATGTACTCACCCCTCACCGTGTCCTAGAACAAGAATGGAGAAAGATGCTGCTGATGAGGTGCTGAATCCAAGATGGACGCCAGGGGCCAAGATGCCGGGTAAGTACAGAAGCTGTATAGAAACTGTATGCGTCAGTGGGCTGTCCGTGGGTAAGAAGCAGTGTGGGGGTGGAAAACTCCCCCCAAGACTGGCTGAAGGCTGCTACAGGAGTGAGATCACTCCCAACTGCAGTGCCGTGCGTGCCAGGAGTCAAGAGCTGTCTGGGAGCTATCTGTCACTTCTTCCAGCCACAGGAGCAGGGTACTTGTCTCCGGTCCAGACATGGAGTGTACAGGTAATATAGTGCTGGGGGAGCAATGGTGGGCACAGAAGGTGGACAGGGCCGCAGTTCACAAACCTCCTCCGTCATCTCAGTAGCAGCCGGGGATGCTTGGTGCCATTTATAAGAGCCCAAAGAGACAAATGGGAAGGGCTGATATCCCACAGAGGCTAGGGATAGGTCCTGAAAATCCTATTATGTAGAGGTTTTGCAGGAGCTCATATAAAGCACGTCTGGCTACTCAGGCTGTGAGGCCACACCCCCATTTAGGTATATTTTAATATGTATGTATATGTTAATAACACCCAGCATTTCCACTTATGGGGTGAGAGGTGGAAGGATGGATTGAGAGGTAAAAAAAAGGCAGAGACTCTTCTTGAACATCCTTTCCCTCTCATCAGACAGGAAGTGAGATTTCCCAACTTGCATGAGCTCACATGAAATGGAACTACATGAGCTGTGAAATGAAGAGCAAGTTTAAAGCTAAAGTGTTGGGATTGATCCCTTTATTGCACCCTCTCCTTATGGCATAAGTCCAATACAATGATATCAGGTCATCCAGGGATGGTGGCAGATCTCTGGATGCCAGTTTATCTTTTATAATTTGCTCTGAAAAACCTTGCATAAATGCGGCAACCATGCCTTCATTATTCCACCCCAACATTGAGGCGAGGGTTCTATACTACACTGCACACTGTGCTATAGACTGGGTACCCTACAGTATCTATGTCACAAGACACATGTTGCTTTGGAGGACACTGCCTGATTTCATCAAAAACTTTCCTGAAAGCTTCCAAAAATGTAGTGCTATAATCGACCAGCGTATAATTTATCTCCTACAGTGGGAAGCCCATGCTAGGGCCTGTCTGAACAGTAGGGAGCTGATGTGAGCCACCGTTGTTTTCTCACAAGGACCTCAAACTGCATGGAACACTGGTTCAGAAGTCCCTGGCAGCTTTTGTGGTCCCTGTCAAACGTTGAGCAGTTTGGGAATGGTTGCAGTGCAGTAGCTCCTGCTCCAGCTGGAATGGTCTCTGTAGGATGCGGCAATAGTTGTACTGTAGATGACTGGACTGTACAAACATGCTGCATAAGTGTCTGTAGGAACTGCATGATTTGGGCTTGATCATGCTACTGCTTATCAACTCTGATTGGGAGGTTTTCCAGTAAATCTTGTGGCACAGAACTACCAGCAGCATCCATTCTTTGTGTTTAGAGTATTCTGTCAGAAATTCTTGAATGGATCCTGGATGTAAGCCAGTTCTTCAGGATCAGTAGAGACCCAGTACAGAGATACAGAGTCTAACATGTTCACCAAGGACTTCCGCAAGGAAGTTTGGGCTTCATTACACCCAATACACAGGTCATGGCCCTCTGTCTGGGTTCCCATGTATATTGCTGGTATACACTGGAGCTGGTTAAGTAATCTGCTATGAGGTCTTAAACATGGAGATGACAGACAACAGACAGGGTCGAAGCTGAAGGGTTGGTTGGGAATGGGAGTCAGGAGCAAATTCTAGGATGGCAGGAACTGGGAATGGAGCACATGGAAGGTAGGAACCAGGAACAGGGTGCTAGTGTACAACACTTGGAAGCACAAGACTAAATCTAGGAGAAAGGTATTAGAGCCTATACTGTCACAGGCC
Organism: Pseudophryne corroboree; assembly: GCF_028390025.1. Classification (NCBI taxonomy): domain Eukaryota; kingdom Metazoa; phylum Chordata; class Amphibia; order Anura; family Myobatrachidae; genus Pseudophryne; species Pseudophryne corroboree. Next base: position 13,680,497 of record NC_086449.1, read on the forward strand.
GGTAGAGTTCAAATTTTGGCACCAATGTGATGTCACATTTTAGGCACGTCTGTCCCTTTGACTGTAACATAGCATGGCACAAGCCCCTATGGGAGCCGCAGCTGCACAGAGAAGCCTAGAAGAGAGGAGATTCACTACAGCAGGTGCCGGGAACCTTACACCCGGTGCCCCACTTTGACTACCAGAGACTAGTGCTGCTTGACCAGGTAAGCAAGCACCAGAATAAGGTGCATTGTGACAGTTGTCCTCAACAACCAATCAGGTTGTACCTATCATTTTATATAATGTACTTGATAAATGCTACAGTAGCTAGAAGGGGATGTGGTTATCTTACCAGCGCTTGGTGATCCCAGTGGTCAGCATGCCGACTATGGAATCCCGTTCGCTAGAAATGCCAGCACATGCAATGTCAACCCACAGGCTCTATTCCCACTCGTGGGTGTCCAGGACACCCATAGAGTGGGAATAGAACCTGTGGTGAGCGCAGTGAGCCACCGAGTCCACTGTGTGGCATGCACAGTGAGCCTGGAAGGGACTTTGTTGCACTTGCCCCCAGCAGGCATTCTGCTGCCGTGATCCTGGTGTAGGTATGCTAACCGCTGGGATCCCAGCAGCTGGTGAAGCATACTCAACTTGCTAGATGGAGATTTGTTGCTATGGGCAACTGCTCCAGTCTCAATGTTATAAGCAGAAAACAACATAACATAATGGCCAATATTTACTAAAAAAAACGAGTTTTGCCGATTTGTGTTTTTTTTTCTAAGTCCCAATCCGGGAATTCACTAAGCACAATTCTCGGCAGTGTCTGGTCTATTCGTAATGGATTTAACGGCAAAGTTATGAAATACGAATGAATAGACCATTGGTCAAACGCGGCTGTTATTTCAAACAATACGGGTATTCACTATTCATTCGTATTTGGGTGTTAGTCTCTGAGTGCTCAAGTGCGGGTCTATTTTTTGCGAATCGTTAAAAAAAGCAGCAAAAAAATAGACCTGCTTTTTCCAGTCGAGTTTGGATAACCATGCACGGATCAGTGAGATCTGTGCATGGTTTTCTATGGGATAAGCATAACCAGCATCGGGCTCTTTGAGCCGGTCCTGGTTGAAAAAATATGGGGAAAAAAATGACAGGGGTTCCCCCATATTTCATCAACCAGCACCGGGCTCTGCACCTGGTCCCAAAAATACGGGGGACAAAAAGCCATATTTTTTAAACCAGCACCGGGCTCCACTAGCCAGGTACATAATGCCACAGCCGGGGGACACTTTTATAGTGGTCCCTGCGGCCCTGGCATTACATACCCAACTAGTCACCCCTGGCCGGGGTACCCTGGAGGAGTGGGAACCCCTTAAATCAAGGGGTCCCCCCCTCCAGCCACCCAAGGGCCAGGGGTGAAGCCCGAGGCTGTCCCCCCATCCAAGGGCAGCGGATGGGGGGCTGATAGCCTTGTGTTAAAAATGTGAATATTGTTTTTAGTAGCAGTACTACAAGTCCCAGCAAGCCTCCCCCACAAGCTGGTACTTGGAGAACCAAAAGTACCAGCATGCGGTGGAAAACCTGGGCCGCTGGTACCTGTAGTACTACTACTAAAAAAATACCCCCAAAAAAACAGGACACACACACCGTGAAAGTATAAGTTTATTACATATATGCACACCTCCATACATACATACTTACCTATGTTCCCACGAGGCTCGGTCCTCTTCTCCATGTAGAATCCTTGGGGGACCTGTGAAAAAAATTATACTCACATAATCCAGTGTAGATTCTGTCTTTTGTATAATCCACGTACTTGGCAAAACAAAAAAACGGAAACCCGACCACGCACTGAAAGTGGTCCCATGTTTACATGGGTAGTGGAGCCCGGTGCTGGTTTAAAAAATACGGGGGACCCCTACGCTTTTTGTCCCCCGTATTTTTGGAATCAGAACCAGGCGCAGAGCCCGGTGCTGGTTGATGAAATATGGGGGAACCCCTGTCATTTTTCCCCCCATATTTTGTTAACCAGGACCGGCTCAAAGAGCCCGAGGCTGGTTGTGCTTAGGAGGGGGGACCCCATGCAATTTTTTCATATTTTTAAAGACTTTAAACACATTTTTAAGGTACACAATGAAGCCCTGCATGGATCTCACAGATCCGGCTGGGATTCCTTGTGTTTTGTCAGGCAGTGTTTTACTCATCACTCCCGTAAAACACTTCCTGACATTACGAATCACATCGACATCGGAAAATACGAATTGGGAAAAGTCGGCAGCTTAGTGAATGACCGTATTAGGATTCAAAAAGTTGCAGTAAAATGCACCCGATACCATTCGAGATCAAACACCCTTCAAAACAGCCAAAACACAAATCTTTGTAAATATACCCCAATAAGTGAATGAAATAACTAATTCTATTATTATGAAATATTGATTTCACAAGAGATATAGGTAGAGTTGGGCATTCCTGGGCAGTACATGGTTTGGTGGCTTTAAGTGAATGGAGAATAATCTCTGTGTGTACGTGTTATGTGAGAGGGGTGGGCATGTTAGTGGAAGCAGGCTGCATTCTCAGGTCGATAGCTGCTTGCACGTAGGCCAAGATGAAGACACTTTGCCTACCATAGTTTGGTGGTAGCATTTGTGTACCAATAGAAGTCTGTCTTGAACCACCGGTGGTGCTACTTCATACATGCAGTGGCAAACGCAGGATTTGCATGGGGGGGTTTCCAGAACTGGGTGGAGCCAATCACAGGGGAGGGGACTGAGGTGAACCAGTATATGCTGGGTCCGTAAAACTAGTGTGTCTGTGTGTATGTATGTATGTATGTGTATGTATGTGTGTTTGTGTGTGTATATGTGTATATATATATATATATATATACACATATACATATACACATATACATAGCATATTAAACATGCATATATATATATATATACATACATACAGTACACGTATATATATCATGTGTGTGTGTGTTTATATGTATGTATGTATATACATGTGTATAGATGTATGCACATGGATATATATGTACTATAATGAAAATAAAGTAAACTTTTATTGCATTTACAAGTGCCACCAGGAAGACAGCAGGCTGCAGAGGACGCTATACAGTTATTAATAATACTCATGCAGCAAAAAAAAAAAAAAAAAAAATAGTGGAGGGGGGTTTCTGGGTGCTCGGAAATCTCCCCTGGGTTCGCCACTGACATGGGTCATTTTAGGGCACACACTCTCCAGTGCACACTAGTGCACAATGGGAAGGCTTAAAGTAGCATTTGCATATTATTACCATGGAGATTCTACCAGTGGGTGCTAGAGCATATGCAGCAGTGGACATCTCCGAATCAGACCCAATTGATCTATTAAATATCTGAGACTAAAATAAGCTCTTTAGTGATATTATTTTTTATCTTAATGCATGTATTTCTAGTTACAGTATCTCCAGGGGCACCAGAATGTGTTGTGGGTGGGGGGCATTGATAAAAATAAATGTTGGTGCTCCCCCCATGATTACAACCCCCCTACAACCCATCCCACCCCATGCAGAGAGCACTTACCCCAGATCACTGTGGAGACACTCTCTGCTATGACATCCCTGCCTACTCCCACTAATGCCTCTGTGAAGAGACAGCTGGACAGGACACGGGGTAGCATGCTGCGGCGCCAGAGTTTTGAAGTCAGTGTCTCCGCAGTAATCTGGGGTAAGTACTCCCCAGCGCCTGCGCCACTGACATGTTTTGGGGGCCAGGCTGCCCCCTTTTCACCCTATTCCAATGTCTCTGAGTGTCTCCCACTAAGGTAACTCACAACGAGTAATTAGCCCACCCAAGGCTATTCAATTAGCCTTGTGCCGGCCCTTTTTGGGGATATTGTTTTGCCCGCCTCAGGCATGCAAAACCAAATCCCCAATAAGTGACCATTTTTATGGGATCATGGCCATAAAAATACATAGGTCACATGAAAAAAGGGCTCTAAATGGATAGTACGATTAACCATTGAGCAAAAATTGTGTAAAACACACATTTTATTCTGCACAAAAAATTAGCGCAGCTAATAGGATACCCCCCTTGGTCTCAAATTATATTTTTTTATTTAAATTGTTTTGCTTTAGCTCATTATTAATATACAGTAGTATTTAGCCAAACCAAGCTATTGCTAAATTATTGTAGTTATTTTAATGAATACCAATAGACCAGCCATTCCAAAACTTTTTTGAATAATGGCGCCACACAGTATTTTTTTTCATGGCACCATTAGGCCAAAAGTTTCTTATTGAGAAATTCAGAAAATTATACTTTAATTAAATTGTGTTTATTGGAGGGATGTAATGCCATCCGGTTGGCCGGTGATGCAGGTTGCCAGCCGAACTTTGACTTTTTGTTTTAAAGTGGCAATCATTTATAAATTATTTCTATTTCTAAAAAAAGGCCTGCATTTGGCTGGCAACCAGCACCCCTGGCCAACTCGGATGGAATTACATTCCACCCAATATGTCTTCCTTAGGTTTAGTTATGTGGTGAGGGACAGGATTCACTTTTGTTTGTCCACATATTTAATGATTGGAAGCCACAAGCACTGGTTTTGCCTATTACATTAAACCATACATAATATAAAATTATCCAGGACCAACAAACCAGGGCACCCTCTAAGTGTCCTAAGGCACCCGAAGGTGTTACAGCACCAATTTTGGGAAAAACTACAATAGACTATTACATTTTCCTTACATTTGTCCAGGGCACCAAAGGTAACCACTCATTTTACCGATGTGTATATTTTTTCTGCATTCATCTCGACCTTTTTAAAAATTTGATTTATGAACTGTAACATTTTTAAAACCAATAAACCCACTTTCAAATATATATTTTTAAATCCTGTCTGATTTATCTAGAACTTTTGATGGTGCAGCACTGGATATAGTAATGCTGTATCATATCTAGAAGAAAAGGTAAAAAAAAATATTCTGTGTAGGCACACTCTATTGATTTCTCAATTAAAACTTTATTTCCATATGAAATGATCTTGACAAATCACATAGAGAAGCAATCTGCATGCTCCATTAGTTAATGTGGTTGTGTTACACTTACAACAATTATTTTCTATTACCAAAACAACTATGCTGCTTTTTGAATATGATTTAGTAAGTCATTGCTAACTTTAATGTGGTTTTGATCTTGTCATACAGTACATCTATTTAATATTACAGTATAAACAAGGATCTAAGTGAAGAGTTAATTGCACTTGTACAAAACACTGTCACTGCTCTGATCTATTAAAAGGTAAAAGAAAGTGATGACTTCATCAGCTCGTTAGTGATAAACTTTGTATTAGCAGAAGACATGAATTAATTAGAGATCTCTAGACTGTGTTTTTGTAATGGAGAAATCCTTGTGGAATTAATTTAGCTTGACTGTTAAGCAAAAATATTTGTATCACTAATGAGCATTTATCTTGCTGAAGAAAATAGTGTTTATTGTTCATATGTTTAAGAGACTAAAATAAAAACACATTAATTACAATGATAACATTCTTTCTGATCTTGTGTAACTATGTCACTATATTGCATTAAGCAATGTACAGCATCATTGATATTTGCAATCATTTCAGTCTGTTTCATGGTAATCTAATTAAAGATCTGAGTTTGGAGACCTGCGGCTTCCTTTTGTTGTATAACGAGATCCACATACATCCCTCATCTTAGTTCTGTATGTATTATCAGTGATTTGTATTATGCAATGAGACTGGCAGCGTATAATTAGTTCTGCCATTAAGTCGGATTCCCTAAGCTATTTTAATGTCAATGAAAATGAAAAGTTGCAGTACAGATATATTCAAATGTATAATCCTATATTATTTCAAACTGTTAAAATGCTAAAGTACTAATTTACATTATGTAAAGTGAGAAGAAAATAATAATAATAATAATAATAATAATAACAACAACAACCATATAAAAATATACCAAAATCTATAATAATAATAATAATAATAATTATATAAAAATATACCAAAATCTATAATAATAATAATAAAAATAATAATAATAATAATAATAATAATAATAATACTAAATAATAATAATAATAATAATAATAATAATCAAATAAAAATATAACAAAAATATATAAAAATGTATAATAATAATAATAATAATAAATAATAATAATAATAATAATAATAATAATAATAATTATTATTATTATTATTATGTTATGATATTTTGATATTATTATTATTATTATTATTATGATATCAAAATCTAATAACAGAATATATAACAATAAATAATAATAATAATAATAATACCATTTTTCTTTATCATTTAGATACAAAGTGATAAAGCTGATTATTTACCTTAGAACACAAGCTATTTACTAATATCGTGAAGCCGTAATGGCCGCTGTCCCTCGTGCACGTGCTACGCACTTCGTACGCTATTTGCGTACAAAGACCTCACACGTGGTACGCAAGTTACGTACACACGCTGCGCTGTGAGTACAGGATACACACAGCGAGCGTACACACAGATAATAACCTTTGAAGCCTTACACAGAGTATGCTTATACTGTAATTCTTAGTATTGAGATACTACAATGATATAATACTGTTTTAACCTTGGTCTGTAAGCTAGCTGTTTGAGCGATTGAGATGCTCAGCAACCCTTAATAACAAATGGTGAAACACACTCCTTGCTAAGGTTCCAACACCTTTACTAAACGATGTAAGTAAGTAAAAGGAAAAAGATACAGTAACAGCTTATACACTACAGGCTAACATTAATAACTAACAGAATAACTAAACAGAAATATACACAACAGCGAACGATCGCAAACACAAATACATAGGCTAAGAATGAATGGCAAACATTACATGGGTAACAAAGTGGCCACAGAGAAACATACCATACGGGGAAAACTCTCTAGCGCAACCGGATCCAGTCCTCCAATTATCAGAGATAAATGTTGATGAGAAAGAGTACTGGCCGGTCTGGGGACAATGACCCTTATATACACAACATACAGTGTACTACAAAGGGCCCTACAATCTTATTGTTCATTGGACACAGGAATGTCTCCTCGCATCATAACAAAAGGTCATAGGTTAGTTTGAACAGGTGGGCTGTGACTATATCAAACTGCTCAGGTGGGAGGGAATCTCAGAATTCCCTCCGCATGGATAATGAACCGCAAATATAGTAAATGTCCAAAAACTACTAATAGACATAACTATACGCAGGAGCGATTAATCTTTACCTAACCAGCACCGGATTGTTTCTAATAAAATGTTCTTTAGTTAGGTACCAAACACCACTGCTCAAACCCTGTCTGACCCTTCGTATCATGCAAAGAGGAATTCCTCTGTCCAGGGACCAGTTACAATAAACAAACGTACAGTTATTATTAAGGGGAACATTACCTATAAAACATACTATTTGGATTTACTATGTAACATTTTAGTCGCCCGCTGGACGCACACAAACTCTACCGTAAATGCACATACCATGCGCTCGAGCGCATGGCCGAGGAGGCGCCATCACGCAGCTGCGAGTATCCGCACGCACGGGAGAGAATGTGCACGTGCATCGGCACGCGCATGGGGTGGATATATGACAACGTGTAGCATGATATTTTTCCGACTTTGACAAAAGGATCCACATATTTGTCAGTATTGTGTTATGTGGCTATGTGCTAACAGAGACATTATGGGTACAAAAGGTACCAAAATGTGAGGCAGCCACTATACTACAATATTATTAAAAACAGGAATATTAGTCAGTGAAAGTAGAATCATTGGACTTATAGATAAAATTAATTTGTTGAACAAAGTAAAAATTATTAACTGGGGTTTATGTATAACAAACATGGCCAGTATCTGAAGTACAGGAAGATAAATACCTCAAGTAAAAGTAATAGGTTGTCCTGTAGCTGTTGTATAATCCTGTTTGCCTAGATGTGTGTTACCAATACCTTGGCGTTAGCTGCTTCCTTGCCAGAGACTCCAGTGGGTTTAAAGTTAGTAATCAGATGTCCCAGCTCATGTACTTACTGTAGTAATACTCGGTGCAAATAATATACACATGGAAAATAGCCCACAGTCTCATTGAGCATGTCCTATGCACGAATGCCTGGTCACAGAACAGTTATGCCTCCTCGGTTGCAAGAGCGTACTGCTCAGCGTACTGCTCTGCAATACCTGTATTTGTGTGTGGCTTTGTTATGTAGCATGCATAGTACATATGCATGCAAGATGCAATCTGCAAACAGGCACAGGTTCAACTCTGTCATCTTCTCTACATTTAATATCACAAATAAAAATAAATGTTATACACTCATTCATCTTCCATTTGTAATACACTGTACAGTAGTGCAGGGGAATAGCCAGAATTTTGTGGTCCTGTAGTCTCATTTTGAAGGAGCCCCATCCTACTACAGTATTTCTGGGAGACACCTCTTTTAACTAGAGATGAGCGGGTTCGGTTCTCAGAGAACCGAACCCTACCGGACTTTGCCTTCCGAGTCCGGATCTGAGCCAGGCTCAGATTTTCCCTCTTGACTCGGAAACCCAGACATGGCAAAATGTCATCGTCCCGCTGTCAGATTCTCACAGGATTTGGATTCCATATAAGGAGCCGCGCGTACCCACCATTTTAACTCCAGTCTCGGAGAGTGTATAGAGAGGATGTGTCCTCAGTGTTCAGTGTCTGTGTGTTGGGGTGGGAAGGTGGGGTGGCAAGTTGTGCTGCTCAGTCCAGTCCAGTGTAGTCAGTCAGTGTATTGTGCTGCATCAGTCTAGACAGTCACAGTGTTGGTGTTCTCTGCTGCCATATATCCAGTGTAGCTGTAAAGTGGTGCTGTGTTGTGAAGACCAGTCCAGTGTAGTCAGTGTATTATGCTGTATCTGTCACACTCGGCTGGAAATGAGGATCCGCCGACTGAGGTTTGCCTGAGGAAGCGGACACTTGCAAGGGAAGAAGACAAGGTGGCTGGATGTAATTCCTACTCATGGGTCAGGAGCAATGGAAGTGGAGACTACCGAGTTGGAATAGTCACTGTAAATAATGAACTGCAGGTGGTAATTTGTGTCTTGGAAAACTGAAGACTGTGAGCTGTGGCTTGAATAACTAGGCTAAGGAGCACTGAAGATGAAGGACTGTGAATGGTGAGCTGTGGCTTGGATAACGAGGCTGAAGAACACTTGAAGGTAATGAACTGTGGTGTGAAAGATGAGGCTGAAGAACACTGAAGATGAAGGACTGTGAATGGTGAGCTGTGGCTTGGATAACGAGGCTGAAGAACACTTGAAGATAAAGGACTGTGAATGGTGAGCTGTGGCTTGGATAACGAGGCTGAAGAACACTTGAAGATAAAGGACTGTGAACGGTGAGCTGTGGCTTGGATAACGAGGCTGAAGAGCACGGTAACTGTTGACGACCAAGATCCTTGAAGAATCAAGATTACCGAGTATGCCCCTCTCAGTTGGTATCAGGTTTGGGACGGTGGCACTGCTGCAATCAGAAAGACAGAGGCTGAGATTTCACACTGGTTAAGAAACCTGTGGCATTGTTTTGGATTCCCATCGAATTTACTAGGTGATGGCAGATGCAATCGAGGCAGTGGGATCGGCAAATATGGAGTTGCAGCTGGGGGTGCAACTATGGGAGCAGGCACGGACACTTGGGGTGCTGCCATAGCTGCATGGAGAGAATCAAGGTGATCTGACATAGACTGTAGACTGAAGACTGTAAGCTGTGGCTTGAATAACTAGGCTGAGGAGCACTGAAGATGAAGGACTGTGAACGGTGAGCTGTGGCTTGGATAACAAGGCTGAAGAACACTTGAAGATAATGAACTGTGGTTTGAAAGATGAGGTTGAAGAACACTGAAGATGAAGGACTGTGAACGGTGAGCTGTGGCTTGGATAATGAAGCTGAAGAACACTTGAAGATAATGGATAACGAGGCTGAAGAACACTTGAAGATACAGGACTGTGACTGGTGAGCTGCGGCTTGGGTAACGAGGCTGAAGAACACTTGAAGATAATGAACTGTGGTTTAAAAGACAAGGGTGAAGAACACTGAAGATGAAGGACTGTGAACGGTGAGCTGTGGCTTAGATAACGAGGCTGAAGAACACTTTAAGATAATGGATAACGAGGCTGAAGAACACTTGAAGATAAAGGACTGTGAACGGTGAGCTGTGCCTTGGATAACGAGGCTGAAGAGCACGGTAACTGTTGACGACCAAGATCCTTGAAGAATCAAGATTACTGAGTATGCCCCTCTCAGATGGTACCAGGTTAGGGACGACGGGACTGCTGCAATCAGAAAGACCGAGGCAGAGCAAAGCTGGAGAGTAACCAAGGCACCGAAGTAACCTGGGAGCACAGGGCTGGAGATCCTACACCTAAGTAGTAACTTGAAGCACTGGCACTCATAACCTGAACCAGCTCCCTTTTAAGAGGAGAGATCTCCCTGGATTGGTTGGACAGAATGAGCATGTGCAATAGGTTCAAGCTTTGGTCTCCAACATGACCGCCCCTGTACAGCAGATAGTGTTTACCACCAGAACTCCCCCTGTCCTCTTCGGAAACTGCTCCCTAGTGCCAGCAAGCCCGCTGCAGCAGCCTCCGTCTACTATGAGTGGACCCATCACATCATCCTCTCACTGCCGCACACGGACCCGTTGCGGCAGCCCAGCACCGCTGCTGCCCGCCAGACACCTGAGCGGTAACCACCGCGGCTTTGATCGTACGGTAAGGCTCCGGGATGTGACAGTACCCCTCTTTTGAAAGTGGACTCCAGACACCTTTGTGGTTTGGTTGGATACTTCGCATGAAAGGCTCGAATTAGTCTTGGAGCATGGACATCCTCTTCAGATACCCAAGACCTTTCCTCGGGTCCATATCCTTTCCAGTCAATAAGATATTGGAGATGACTTTACCTCTTCCGAGAGTCGATGATCTGATGAATTCAAATTCATCTTCTTGAGCAGACTGGATTTTAGGAGTCTTAGGCAAAGCAGCCCGAAATCGGTTGAGAACTAGAGGTTTCAAGAGAGAAATATGGAAGGCGTTTGGAATTTTCAAATGGGGAGGTAGTTTTACATTGTAAGCTATTGGGTTTAAGACCCTTTCGATTGGGTATGGTCCAATAAACCTTGGTGCAAATTTCTTAGTAGGCACTCTCAATCTCAAGTTACGGGTAGAGACCCAAACATGATCTCCCGGTTTGTGATCCAGAACAGCCCTCCGTCTTTGATCAGCAAAAGTCTTGTATCTCTTAGATGTCTTAAGCAAAGCCTGGTGTACTTGTTTCCAAGTATTGGTGAACTGTCGTAATACCAGCTCTGCTGTAGGAATCTCAAGTGTTGGAAGATGTTGAAAATCAGGAATCCTTGGGTGATACCCGTAATTTATGTAAACGAGTAGATTTGGTAGCGGAATGGAAAAGGTTATTATGGGCAAATTCAGCAAACGGAAGATAATCCAACCAGTCATCTTGGGAAGAGGACATAAACAGACATAGGAAGGTTTCAAGATCCTGATTCACTCTTTCAGTCTGGCCATCTGTTTGAGGATGATATGCAGAGGGAAAATTTAGTTTAACTCCAACGGCTGAACAGAGTGATTTCCAGAACCTGGCTACGAATTGTGGTCCTCGATCTGATATGATCTCCTGTGGTAATCCATGTAGTCGGAAGATCTCTGTTATAAATAATTTTGCCAAACGAGATGCTGTTGGAAGGCCAGGGAGAGGAACAAAGTGTGCCATTTTAGAGAAGCGGTCCACAATGACCCAGATAGTGTTTAGTCCTCCAGAAGCGGGTAAATCAGTTATAAAGTCCATAGAGATGTGTGTCCCCGGTTTTTGTGGTATCGGCAATGGGTGAAGTAAACCAGGAGGAGAACCCTTAGGACTTTTATGCTGTGCGCATTTTGGACAAGCGGCTATAAATTCCTGCACGTCAGTCTTGAGATGAGGCCACCAGTAAGAACGCTGTAAAAATTTAAGAGTTTTGAGACCCCCTGCATGGCCCATAAAAGGTGATGTATGAACCCAAGTCAATAACTTCTTACGAAGATTTGGAGCAACGAAAGTTCTTCCTGGTGGGGGAATTTGGATTGTATGAGTGGCGGAGAACGAAACGGGATCCAAAATGAATTGTTTTCCTGAGCAATCGTCAGAGGCATCGGAACTTAGTTAGTGTGAAAGGGCATCCGCTTTTCTGTTAAGCGAACCTGGACGGTAGCTGAGTGTAAAGTTGAAACTGGAGAAGAATAGAGCCCATCTTGCTTGACGTGGATTTAGACATCGAGCTGTTTGCAAGTATAGGAGGTTCTTATGATCAGTGGTTACTGAGATTGGATGTTGTGCTCCTTCCAACAGAAATCTCCACTCTTCAAAAGACAATTTAATTGCCAGTAGTTCCTGTTCCCCAATGGCGTAATTCTATTCAGCCGGAAAAAATCTTTGTGAGAAATATGCGCATGGATGGACTTTTTTTTATCTTTGAAGAGCTGAGTTAAAACTGCTCCCACACTCCATCCACCTCCACAAGGAAAGGATGACTGAGATCAGGCTGACGAAGAATTGGGGCAGTTGTAAAAGCTCTTTTTAAAGAAGAATAGGCCTCCAAGGCCCCTAAGGACCACTTGGCTGGATCTGCTTCTTTTCTAGTTAAAGCGGTAATGGGAGCAATGATGGAAGAGTAATTCTTGATAAATTTTCTGTAGACTTTGGCAAAACCAAGAAACGTTGAACCCCTTTAGAGTGGTTGGTAATGACCAATCCCGAATCACTTGGACCTTGGCCGGATCCATCCGTAACTCCTCTCCTCAGATAATGTAGCTGAGAAACAGGATTGAGGACTCTTCAAAGGTACATTTCTCCAATTTGCAAAACAATTTATTCCTCCTCAGATGCTCCAGAACTTCCTTGACTTGAACGCGATGGGTCTTGAGATCTTCTGGAAAAAAATCAAAATGTCATCTAAGTATACCACCAAGCAGTTGTAAATAATATCCCTGAAAATCTAATTTACAAAGTTTTGAAAGACCGCTGGGGCATTACACAAGCCGAAGGGCATTACCAGGTATTCGTAATGCCCATCACGGGTATTAAATGCGGTCTTCCATTCATCTCCTGAGCGGAAGCGTATCAAATTATAAGCTCCCCGCAGATCCAACTTGGTGAACACTGTGGCTCCCTTTACTCGGTCAAATAACTCTGGGATCAATAGCAATGGGTATCTGTTCTTAATTGTAATCTCATTAAGACCCCTGTAGTTGATACAAGGTCGCAAACCTCCATCTTTCTTTTTAACAAAAAAGAACCCTGCCCCAGCCGGAGAGGAAGAAGGCCGAATAAACCCCTTATCCAAATTCTCCTGAATATATTCGGACATTGCTCGCTTCTCTGGGAGAGATAGGGGATAAGTCCGACCTCGGGGAGGGGTCTTGCCAGATATCAGATCGATAGGACAGTCCCAAATTCGATGCGGAGGTAAAGTGTTGGCTCCTTACTTACTGAAGACATCCGAGAAGGACTGGTATTCTGTGGGAAGAGTGGAAGAATTTAACGTGCGAAGAGGACTCACTGTAGACAGGCATTGTCGGAAGCAGAATCCTCCCCAAGTGAGCACATCCATCGTTTGCCAGTTTATATGTGGATTATGATTCTGTAACCATGGTAATCCCAGGATTAGTTCATGAGAGGCTTTAGGAATTATGAGGAAAGAAATGTTTGCCAAGTGAAGAGCTCCAATCTTCATGTTAAGGGGTACTGAACGACAGGAGATTATCCCTTCGGGGATATAACTACCATCCACTGCAGTGACAGAAATAGCCCGTTCCACTCGAACCGTTTGTATTTCATCTCGTTTGACTAGGGCTGCTGTAATGAAACTTTCGGCGGCTCCTGAGTCGACTAGCGCAGGGATGGGAAGGGATGATGTAGGAAGCTCCAAACAAGTGAGAAGAACATATTCTTTCTGGGTGAGTAATTCTATGGGATCTCCTAGCTTAACCTCTCTGGCACAAGCTAGGAGCAAGCGTTTCCCAGACGTTGACTGCAGAACTTAACGAAGTGATCCGATGCGCCACAATACATACATAGATTTCCTTGTCTCCGTCTCTGGTGTTCCTCATTGGAAAGGCGTGAACGACTGATCGGCATGGGTTCCTCCGTTATTGCAGATGATGGTCGGAGTGGAGGATAGACCCTTGGCTTGGGTCGGTCTGACTTTGCTTTCTCCAAGCAGCGTTCTCTGTACCTTAGATCCAGTTTGTTGCACAAAGAAATTAACCGATCCAGTTTATCAGGAACGTCCTGAGTTACAAGGTCATCCTTGATCTTATCGGAAAGACCGTTCCAGAAAGCTGCGATAAGTGCTTCTTCGTTCCAGCCTAGTTCTGAGGAGAGGGTACAGAATTGAATCACGTACTGGCTGATGGACCGAGTCCCCTGACGTAAACGCAGGATCTCCAATGAGGCGGAAGTGGTTCTGCCCGGCTCGTCGAAAATCTTACGAAACGTTGACACAAATTTAGAATAGTTTGAGAGGACGGGATCTGCTCTTTCCCACAAGGGTGAAGCCCATTCTGAAGCCTGACCGGTTAGAAAGGAAATTATATACGCTATCTTGGTCCGGGCAGATGGAAAGTTTGCAAACTGCAATTCGAACTGGATTTCACACTGGTTAAGAAACCCGTGGCATTGTTTTGGATTCCCATCGAATTTACTAGGTGATGGCAGATGCAATCGAGGCAGTGGGATCGGCAAATATGGAGTTGCAGCTGGGGGTGCAACTATGGGAGCAGGCACGGACACTTGGGGTGCTGCCATAGCTGCATGGAGAGAATCAAGGTGATCTGACACACTTTGCATGAACTGCACAATTTGAGATTGTACGGCCTCCTGTTTTCTCGGACGTGACAGAATATCCACAGAAGTGTGGCCTCCCAAAGCCTGATCACCCATCGGATCCATGGGGCCAGTGCTTACTGTCATGCTCGGCTGGAAATGAGGATCCGGTGACTCAAGTTTGCCTGAGGAAGCGGACACTCTTGAGGGAAGAAGACGAGGTGGCTGGATGTAATTCCTACTCATGGGTCAGGAGCAATGGAAGTGGAGACTACTGAGATGGAATAGTCACTGTAAATAATGAACTGCGGGTGGTAATCTGTGACTTGGAAAACTGAAGACTGTAAGGTGTGGCTTGAATAACTAGGCTGAGGAGCACTGAAGATGAAGGACTGTGAACGGTGAGCTGTGGCTTGGATAACAAGGCTGAAGAACACTTGAAGATAATGAACTGTGGTTTGAAAGACGAGGTTGAAGAACACTGAAGATGAAGGACTGTGAACGGTGAGCTGTGGCTTAGATAATGAGGCTGAAGAACACTTGAAGATAATGGATAACGAGGCTGAAGAACACTTGAAGATAAAGGACTGTGAATGGTGAGCTGCGGCTTGGATAACGAGGCTGAAGAACACTTGAAGATAATGAACTGTGGTTTGAAAGACAAGGTTGAAGAACACTGAAGATGAAGGACTGTGAACGGTGAGCTGTGGCTTAGATAACAAGGCTGAAGAACACTTTAAGATAATGGATCACGAGGCTGAAGAACACTTGAAGATAAAGGACTGTGAACGGTGAGCTGTGCCTTGGATAACGAGGCTGAAGAACACTTGAAGATAAAGGACTGTGAATGGTGAGCTGTGGCTTGGATAACAAGGCTGAAGAACACTTGAAGATAAAGGACTGTGAATGATGAGCTGTGGCTTGGATAACGAGGCTGAAGAGCACGGTAACTGTTGACGACCAAGATCCTTGAGGAATCAAGATTACTGAGTACGCCCCTCTCAGATGGTACCAGGTTAGGGACGACGGGACTGCTGCAATCAGAAAGACCGAGGCAGAGCAAAGCTGGAGAGTAACCAAGGCACCAAAGTAACCTTGGGGCACAGGGCTGTAGTTCCTACACCTAAGTAGTAACTTGAAGCACCTGCACTCATAACCTGAACCAGCTCCCTTTTAAGAGGAGAGATCTCCCTGGATTGGCTGGACAGAATGAGCATGTGCAATAGGTTCAAGCTTGGGTCTACAACATGGCCGCCCCTGTGCAGCAGACACATTTTAGTATTTACCACCAGAACTCCCTCTGGCCTCTCCGGAAGATGCTCCCTAGTGCCAGCAAGCCCGCTGCAGCAGCCTCCGGCTACTACGAGCGGACCCACCACAGCATCCCCTCAATGCCGCACACGGACCCGTCGCAGCAGCCCAGCACCGCCGCTGCCCGCCAGACACCTGAGCGGTAACCGTCGCGTCTCCAATCATATGGTAAGGCTCCGGGTCGTGACAGTATCAGTCCAGCCATTCACAGTGTTGGTGTTCTCTGCTGCCATATATCCAGTGTAGCTGTATAAAGTGGTGCTGTTCTGTGCAGACCAGTGGTAGTAGTGTCCTGTGTCATTAGTAATTCCAGTGATGATATACGCTGCTTTTAAATGTCCACTGCTGCAGTAAAACAATTATAACAACCTGTTGGGCTGCATCAGACCAGTGGTAGTGTCCTGTGTCATCAGTAATTCCAGTGACGATATACGCTGCTGCTATATGTACACTGCTGCAGCATAACAATTATAACAACCTATTGGGCTGCATCAGACCAGTGGTAGTGTCCTGTATAATCAGTAATTCCAATGACAATACACGCTGCTGCTATATGTCCACTGCTGCAGTATAACAATTATAACAACCTGTTGGGCTGTATCAGACCAGTGGCAGTGTACTGTGTCATCAGTAATTCCAGTGACGAGAAACATAAACTTGCCTATATGCCATTTACGACACGGAGTGGCAAGGAATGGCAGAGGCCCTGGCCTATGTTCATGGCTAGTGGTTCAGCTTCACATGACTATGGAAGCCCTCATCCTCTTGCTATAAAAATTAAAAGAGTTAAGCTGGAAAGAGCACAGAAAAGAACTGTGCGCTCTGAGATTGTATCACAAATCCCCAAGGAGAGTCCAAATGTGTCGGCGGCTGCGATGCCTGGCCTTCCCAACACTGGACGGGAAGAGGTGACTCCTTTCACCATTTGCATGCCCCCTGCAAGTGCTGTAAGGAGCACCCACAGTCCAGTTCCTGATATTCAAATTGAAGATGTCACTGTTAAAGTACACCAGGATGAGGATATGGGTGTTGATGGCGCTGAGGAGGAAGTTGACAATGAGGATTCTGATGGTGATGTGGTTTGTTTAAGTCAGGCACCCGGGGAGACACCAGTTGTCCTTGGGACGAAGAAGCCCATTGTGATGCATGGGCAAACTACCAAAAAAGCCACCTCTTCGGTGTGGAATTATTTCTCCACAAATCCGGACAACAGGTGTCAAGCCATCTGTTGCCTCTGTCAATATGTAATAAGTAGGGGTAAGGATGTTAACCACCTAGGAACATCCTCCCTTATACGTCACCTGCTGCGCATTCATCAGAAGTCACTGTCAAGTTCAGAAACTTTGGGTAAGAGCGTAAGTAGTCCACTGACACCTAAATCCCTTCTTCCTCTTGTACCCAAGCTCCTGCAAGCCACACCACCAACTCCCTCAACGTCAACTTCCTCCTCAGTCAGGAATGTCCGTAGTCCTGCAGGCCATGTCACTGTCAAGACTGACGAGTCCTCTCCTAACCGGGATTCCTCTGGAAGATCCTTGAGTGTTACGCCTGCTGTTGCTACCGCTGCTGTTGTTGCTGCTGGGAGTCGATCGTCATCCCAGAGGGGAAGACGGAAGACCACTTTTACTACTTCCAGTAAGCAATTGACTGTCCATCAGACCTTTGTGAGGAAGATAAAATGTGACAGCAGTCATCCTTTTGCAAAGCGGATAACTGAGGCCTTGACAGCTATGTTGGTGGTAGAGGTGCGTCCGGTATCCACCATTAGTTCAGAGTCACTTAAAGATTTGTTTGAGGTACTGTGTCCCCGGTATCAAATCCCATCTAGGTTCCACTTCTCTAGGCAGGCGATACAGAGAATGTACACAGACATCAGAAAAAGAGTCACCAGTGTCCTAAAAAATGCGGTTGTAGCCAGTGTCCACTTAACCATGGACATGTAGACAAGTGGAACAGGGCAGACTAAGGACTATATGACTGTAACAGCCCACTGGGTAGATGTATGGCCTCCCGCAGCAGCACCAGTAGCAGCATCTTGCAACGCCAACTCGTTCCTAGGCAGGTTACGCTATGTATCACCGCTTTCCATAAGAGGCACACAGCTGACAACCTCTTACGGAAACTGAGGAACATCATCGCAGAATGGCTTAGCCCAATTGGACTCTCCTGGGGATTTGTGATATCGGACAACGCCACCAATATTGTGCGTGCATTACATCTGGGCACATACAATTAATTTGGTGATGCAGAATTTTTTGAAAAATGACAGGGGTGTGCAGGAGATGCTGTTGGTGGCCCGAAAAATTGTGTGCCACTTTAGGCATTCTGCCACTGCGTGCCGAAGACTGGAGTGCAAGCAAAAACACTCCTGAACCTGCCCCACCATCAACTGAAGCAAGAGGTGGTAACGAGGTGGAATTCAACACTCTATATGCTTCAGAGGATGGAGGAGCAGCAAAAGGCCATTCAAGCCTATACATCCACCTACGATATAGGCAAAGGAGGGGGAATGCACCTGACTCAAGCACAGTGGAGATTGGAATGATTTCCATCTTGTGCAAGGTTCTCCAACCCTTTGAACTTGCCACACGTGAAGTCAGTTCAGACACTGCCAGCTTGAGTCAGGTCATTCCCCTCATCAGGCTTTTGAGGAAGCAGCTGGATAAATTGAAGGAGGAGCTAAGACTGAGCGATTCCGCAAAGTATGTGGGACATGTGGATGGAGCCCTTCATTCGCTTTGTCAGGATTCAAGGGTGGTCAATCTGTTGAAATCAGAGCACTACATTTTGGCCACCGTGCTCGATCCTAGGTTTAAAGCCTACGTTGCATCTCTCTTTCCAGCAGACACAAGTGTGCAGAGGTGCAAAGACCTGCTGGTTAGTAAATTGTCAACTCAAACGGAACATGACCCATCAACAGCTCCTCCTTCAATTTCTTCCGCCACTGGGGCTGCAAGAAAAAGGATAACATTTCCTAGCTCACCCGCAGGGAAGTCAGGAGCGAAAGCTGACATCTGGTTCGGACTGAAGGATCTGCCAACGATTACTGACGTGTCTACTGTCACTGCATATGATTCTGTCACCATTGAAAGAATGGTGGAGGATTATATGAGTGACAGCATCCAAGTAGGCATGTCAAACAGTCCGTACGTATACTGGCAGGAAAAAGAGGCAATTTGGAGGCCCTTGCACAAACTGGCTTTATTTTACCTAAGTTGCCCCCACTCCAGTGTGCACTCCGAAAGAGTGTTTAGTGCAGCCGGTAACCTTGTCAGTGGTCGGCGTAGGAGGTTACTTCCAGAAAATGTGGAGAAGATGATGTTCATCAAAATTAATTATAAAGTCTTCCGGGAAGACCTTTACCAGAAATTGCCTCCAGAAAGTACACAGGGACCTGTGATGATGGATTCCAGTGGGGACAAATTAATACTCAGTGAGGAGGATGTACACGGTGAAAGGGGTGAGGAATCGGAGGATGATGATGAGGTGGACATCTTGACCCTGTAGAGCCAGTTTGTGCAAGGAGAGATTGATTGCTTCTTTTTTGGTGGGGCCCAAACAAACCAGTCATTTCTTTGCATCATGTACTGTTTGGGGCTTATTTTTTAAATCTGCCATCCTGTCTGCCGCTGCAGTGCCACTCCTAGATGGGCCAGGTGTTTGTGCCGCACACTTGTGTTGCTTATCTTTGTCATACAGCTACTTCATTGCACCTCTTTTTCTTCTTTGCATAATGTGCTGTTTTGGGCCTTTTTTTAAATCTGCCATCCTGTCTGTAACTGCAGTTCCACTCCTAGATGGGCCAGGTGTTTGTGCCACACACTTGTGTCGCTTAGCTTGGCCATCCAGCTACCTAATTGCACCTCTTTTTCTTCTTTGCATCATGTGCTGTTTGGGGACTAGTTTTTGATTAGTGTCATCTTATCTGCAACTGCAGTGCCACTCCTAGATGGGCCAGGTGTTTGTGCCGGACACTTGTGCCGCTTAATTTAGTCATGCAGCAACCTCGGTGCAACCTTAGGCCTAAAAACAATATTGTGAATTGTGAGGCGTTCAGAATAGACTGGAAATGAGTGGAAATGATTGTTATTGAGGTTAATAATACTGTAGGAGCAAAATTACCCCCAAATTCTGTGATTTTAGCTGTTTTCATATTTTTTTCCCAAAAAATCATCCAGATCCAAAACCAAAACGCAAAAGGGTGGTTTTGGCAAAACCAAGCCAAAACCAAAACATGAAAATGGAATTAAAACCAAAACCAAAACACAAAACACGAAAAGTGCCTGCCGCACATCTCTACTTTTAACAATGGTGGTTTATTTTATGCCAAACAGAAATACCACGTTTAATTTTTTGTTGCCTTTTATTTTTCACATTACAATATCCCTATTGGCAGCTTTTGAATCTTACATGGCAGCCCCAATTCTCCATGGCATCAAAGGTGTGATGATTGCAGTTTCCACTGAGATTGCGTGCTGAGGATGTGGGATCGGAGAGCAAGCAGCTCCTACCTGAGTGGGATACTTCCTAATGCAGGAAATTCTACTTTGTTTGGAGATACTCTTCAATTAAGCAGACTGTCACTTTTTGGAACCTTCCTCATCTTGGTACTCACTCCCAGACCCCCTAGCTCCCTTCACAAAGGCTGTAATCAAAGCGATGCCTACTATCCAACAGTGCCAAGGTCACTGATTAGCTCAACTGTGCCTGTTAGGGTGGAAAGGGAGCATGGGAAATAGAGCTTTACTGAGAGTCAGAGGCCTCCACATATATAACCACTGGTGAATAGACGTTTGCTGGTCAGGTTCCATTTGCTTAGTAACCAATTTCCTTAACTACATGACTTGGGTCCAGGTCCCACTAAGCTCTGTGCCCCATAGCAGTGGGACACGTCCACCCATTGTAGTTATGTCCATGCAGTCCACTGGACTGTATCCCCGCATAAACCAGTTACTTTCACTCTCTTGAGCTTATCCCATTCTCAGGTAACATTTATAATCTCTAGTTTCATAATTATTGAAAAATGTTCTTTTATTAAAATTAAAATAAAATACAGTTCTATCTTTAAAACTTCAACTACCCTCTGAGCTTCTGAACTGATTACACAGGCCTAACATGCTTCCTCCCTCATACATCTCATTGGACTCTCTTATCTAAAAGGTTTTCTCTCCCAACAGATCACTGAAAGTGCATTGACTAATGAGGTTAGTAGTCATTGCTTAATATAAGGTCACTTCCCTGCTGCATTTGACAGTATTGAGCACTCATTAATGGAGTAATATCGTCTCTAGTTTCCACAGGAAAGGACATCTACCCACACCCCTTTTACAATAGGGCCTGTACAAGGTCTCCACCACCACCCGCCATAACCCCCCACTCAGTTTCTCTTATCATCATGCTACTGTAAGAATCCAGGAACTGCAGACGGGGACAATGGGGGTAATTCAGATCTGATCGCTGCTGTGCGTTTTCGCACAGCTGGCGATCAGATCCGAACTGCGCCTGCGTATGCACTGCACTGCGCCAGCGCGTTGCGTGGCTGCAAAGGGGATCACCGGTCAGTGACAGATTTGTAGATAAAATAGTAATGAGCGCTTTGAAAAATTTAAAGCTATGTGGCACCTGTAAAAAAGATTTTTTGTTAGCATATGTTTACAGCTCTTTTTGAGAGCTTTGTTTGCGGTATGGCACAGTCCATGAGAGATCTATCTTTCCCTACCTCACTCCCAGTCCACGGGATTCCTCAGCCTGATGGTAAAAGTGGCTGTCCGTGGCTTGGATGTTCTTCTCCTCCACCGCTGCGTCCAGCGGAGAGGCGGAGTGTGGTGGGGTTTAGCGGGTGATGTCACTCGGCGGCGTCCAATCTCTCCGGCGGCAGATTGTCCTTGTAATACCGCTATCCACCAACGCGTTTCGTGCTGTATCTAGCACTTCATCAAGGTTGGATATGTGGTTAAAATGGGTGCTTTTTATACCTAAAACTTTATTAATCAATTAAAACGGAAAACATGTCACTTCCGGTCATTTCCGGTCCGGAAGTGATGTAAAATATGCGGGAACCGCATGGTTTAAAATGCCACATTGATCTCAATGGGCCAGATTGGATTTTCCAAAAACTAAAATAGATATATACAGGTGCCACTCTAAATTATATATGTGGGTGTTATAGTAAAAGTTATGAAGAGATATAAAATGTGAAAATATATATTTATGAAAAATAATATTTATAAAAAATGTTTATAGAAAGACGTTGAGCTCGATGTCTATATTGTTTCCTTTCGGGTACAGTGTTTTTAACTCAAATATACATCTGCTTTCGTTTTTCTTCAGTGTTGTAGTGATATCTCCACCTCTCCAATCTTTTTTTATTTTTTGAATCGGCAGAAATGTTAGCCCCATTGGATCTTTATCATGTTTCTCCAAGAAGTGATTCGATAAACTGTGCGTTTTTAATACTTTTATTACGTTATAAATGTGTTTGGAAAACCTGATTTTTGCCTTTCTTTTTGTTTGACCTACATATTGGTATCCGCAAGGACAGGTTGCTATGTAGATCACGCCCTCTGTTTCGCATGTAAGATGATCTTTAATTGTGTATGTCTTCTTTGTCGTATAGGATGTAAATTCAGTCACCGGTTTAGTTGATTTTTCTTTTTCATTTTTACATGCTTTGCATTGTAGACATCTAAAGTATCCTTTAGTATTCGTCCCATGTAGAGAATTTTCATTCTTCAGAAAACTGGAGAGAGTCAATTTCTTAATGTTCTTTGCCTTTCGGTATACTACTTGAGGTTTTTTCGGAAGTATAGGTTGCAGTATTTCATCTAGTAGCAGAATGTGCCAATGCAATCTTACCATTTGGTTGAAAATATGGTAAGATCGCATTGGCACATTCTGCTTCTAGATGAAATACTGCAACCTATACTTCCGAAAAAACCTCAAGTAGTATACCGAAAGGCAAAGAACATTAAGAAATTGACTGTCTCCAGTTTTCTGAAGAATGAAAATTCTCTACATGGGACGAATATTAAAGGATACTTTAGATGTCTACAATGCAAAGCATGTAAAAATGAAAAAGAAAAATCAACTAAACCGGTGACTGAATTTACATCCTATACGACAAAGAAGACATACACAATGAAAGATAATCTTACATGCGAAACAGAGGGCGTGATCTACATAGCAACCTGTCCTTGCGGATACCAATATGTAGGTCAAACAAAAAGAAAGGCAAAAATCAGGTTTTCCGAACACATTTATAACGTAATAAAAGGATTAAAAACGCACAGTTTATCGAATCACTTCTTGGATAAACATGGTAAAGATCCAATGGGGCTAACATTTCTGCCGATTCAAAAAATAAAAAAAGATTGGAGAGGTGGAGATATCACTACAACACTGAAGAAAAACGAAAGCAGATGGATATTCGAGTTAAAAACACTGTACCCGAAAGGACACAATATAGACATCGAGCTCAACGTCTTTCTATAAACATTTTTTATAAATATTATTTTTCATAAATATATATTTTCACATTTTATATCTCTTCATAACTTTTACTATAACACCCACATAAATAATTTAGAGTGGCACCTGTATATATCTATTTTAGTTTTTGGAAAATCCAATCTGGCCCATTGAGATCAATGTGGCATTTTATACCATGCGGTTCCCGCATATTTGACATCACTTCCGGACCGGAAATGACCGGAAGTGACATGTTTTCCGTTTTATTTGATTAATAAAGTTTTAGGTATAAAAAGCACCCATTTTAACCACATATCCAACCTTGATGAACTGCTAGATACAGCACGAAACGCGTTGGTGGATAGCGGTATTACAAGGACAATCTGCCGCCGGAGAGATCGGACGCCGCCGAGTGACGTCACCCGCTAAACCCCATCACAATCCGCCTCTCCGCTGGACGCAGCGGTGGAGGAGAAGAACATCCAAGCCACGGACAGCCACTTTTACCATCAGGCTGAGGAATCCCGTGGACTGGGAGTGAGGTAGGGAAAGTTAGATCTCTCATGGACTGTGCCATACCGCAAACAAAGCTCTCAAAAAGAGCTGTAAACATATGCTAACAAAAAATCTTTTTTACAGGTGCCACATAGCTTTAAATTTTTCGAAGCGCTCATTACTGTTTTATCTATTTCCATTATTTTATTTGAGCAGCTTTAGTAACACAAAGCGCATGAAACATTATATTTACAGTGACAGATTTGTGCAAAGGATCCATTGGCACTGGCTTTCGCAAGGAGATTGACAGGAAGAGGCTGTCTGTGGGTGGCAACTGACCATTTTCAGGGAGTTCTGGAAAAACGCAGGCGGGACCAAGCGTAGGAAGGGATGGTGTCTGACGTCAAATTCGGTCCTGAACAGGCTGATGTGATCGCAGCGGCTGAGTAAGTCCTGGGCTGCGCAGAGACAGCTAAAATCAGTTTGTGCAGCTACAGTACACATATGATCACACACTTGCACAGCTAAAATACACTCCCCCTGTAGGCGGCAAATATCTGATCGCAGGACAGCAAAAATCGCTGCCTAGCGATCAGAGCTGTAATACACCCTATGTCAGGATGCACAGGTGCACAATCTGTGCAACCTCTTTAAATGCCTGTGTGCTGCCTCTCTACAGCTACATGCAGCATTCATGACAAACTAAAAAGTCCTGGCTTTCGAACCTGCAGCGTCTTGTGTGTCTTGTTTTTTTTTATAATTCTTTTACAGGGGACTATAGGTCCCAATGGGCCCTTAATGCCCTGCATGCAGATACTTGTGGTTCTCCAAGTACCAGCATGCAAGGGGGGGCTTGCTGGGACCTGTAGTCCCTCTTAAATAAAACAACATTATTTCACAAAAACTCAAACTTTAAAGCTACAGCCAAGGGTTGCCGGGGATAACTCCAGGCTTCAGTCTTGACCTTGTGTGCCTGCATGGGGGGACTCCTTTATTGGGAGGTCCCCACTCCCCCTGGGAAAGCCCAGCCAGGGATGACTAGTTGAGCATTTTTATTCTACGACTTTGCATTACATCCTTGGCTAGTGATGCCGTTTGCTGGTTTAAAAAATATGGGGGATGCCTACATCTTTTTAACGCTGTATTTTTGATACCAGGACTGGTCCAAGACCCCCTGCTGGTTATAAAAATACAGTGGGACCTCACATCTTTTTTTCCCTGTATATTTTCAACCATGAAAGTCTCATGGAGCCCGGTGCTGGTTATGCTTTGAAGGGAGAGCCCCTGGTAATTTTTTGTCTATTTTTGTAACTATTTATTACCTTTTCCAAACAGAAGCATGCACAAATCTGACAGATCTGTGCACGATTCTGTCTAACTCGCATGTTGTACTGAGTCTAGGATTACAAGGTGCGAGTTTACCTATGAAAAAAACTCAGATATACTCGCACAATGGCCCTCATTCCGAGTTGTTCGCTCGCTAGCTGCTTTTAGCAGCATTGCACACGCTAAGCCGCCGCCCTCTGGGAGTGAATCATAGCTTTGCAGATTAGCGAACGAAAGATTCGCAAAATAGCGAATAGAATAGTGATCAGAAATTTATTTGCAGTTTCCGAGTAGCTCGAGACTTACTCTGCCACTGCGATCAGTTCAGTCCTTTTCGTTCCTGGTTTGACGTCACAAACACACCCAGCGTTCGCCCAGACACTCCCCCATTTCTCCAGCCACTGCCGCGTTTTTCCCAGAAACGGCAGCGTTTTTTCACACACTCCCATAAAACGGCCAGTTTCTGCCCAGAAACACCCACTTCCTGTCAATCACACTCCGATCACCAGAACGAAGAAATTTCTTAGTTAAGCCGTGAATAAAATACCAAACTTCTTAGCAAATTTACTTGGCGCAGGCGCGGTGCGAATATTGTGCATGCGCAGTTTGCGGAAAATTGCTGCGATGGGATGAAAAATAACGAGCGAACAACTCGGAATGAGGGTCAATATATTAGCCTTGAACTTAAAAACTTGCAGGCTATTACATTGGCCAAGTTGAGGGATGAACTCGCACCTTCTAATGTGTGAGGTGTGATTTTGTCCCGCACAAAAAAACACGGGACTCTATTACATCTGGGCCCCATATGTATGACGTGACCAGTTTCTGCCACAAATTCCTACAGTTTCTTTCAATGTTGCAGTAGGCATATTTGTATCCTGCCTGTGGATATTTACTTATCCTGTCATTAAATTTGGAATTATATATTGATCATGACAATGTTTCTTTTGTGCCGCACTATTTTCCATTTATTGGTTATAGTTTCATACTTAATTTACACTGTAACCTTTAAATGACCTTGGGTCTTAATGTAAAGATGATAGTAACTTAGGGGGTCATTCCGAGTTGTTCGCTCGTTATTTTTTTTCCGCTACGGAGCGATTAGTCGCAAACTGCGCATGCGCAATGTACGTAGCGCACCTGCGCCAAGTAAATTAGCACAGAAGTTTGGTATTTTACTCACGGCGTAACAAAGTTTTTTCATCGTTCTGCTGATCGTAGTGTGATTGACAGGAAGTGGGTGTTTCTGGGCGGAAACTGGCCGTTTTCTGGGAGTGTGCGGAAAAACGCAGGCGTTTCTGGGGAAAACGCGGGAGTGTCTGGAGAAACGGGGGAGTGGCTGGGCGAACGCTGGGCGTGTGTGTGACGTCAAACCAGGAACGAAACTGACTGAAATGATCGCTATTTGTGAGTAGGTCTGGAGCTACTCAGAAACTGCTAAGAAATTTCTATTCGCTATTCTGCTAATCTTTCGTTCGCAATTCTGCTATGCTAAGATACACTCCCAGAGGGCGGCGGCTTAGCGTGTGCAATGCTGCTAAAAGCAGCTAGCGAGCGAACAACTCGGAATCACCCCCTAAGTGTCCCTCCCTTTGGGAATGCATGGCGCCCCGTGCTGGGTGCTAAAGTGATGATGAACCTACATTGCAGTAGACAATATGTGTGGCTGATTGATGGAACTGGTTATTGATAGCATCCTTTGCTGTGTGCTATTTGATGATTTATTTTCATTGTGATATCTGCCATTCAACTTTACAATGTTTTCTGATCATCTTGCATGACTGACAGACTCCTGGCAGTTTCCAGTAATCTGTTCTGATTCTTATATTGGAGAGTCACTACATGTTGCACTCGGGTTTAGTATGAAATACCTACAATTAAAATCCCGACGGTCAAAATACAGACAATTGACCAATGTTCGAAATCCCGATAGAATTAAAATACCGACAAGGTCAAAATACCGACATTTAAATTACCGACAAAGTCAAAATTCCAACATTTAAAATATCAACAGGTCAAAAAGTCGACACAAGTTTTTCATTGTTTTTTTTATGTGTTTGTCAACATAGGTTGACATGGACACCGTATAAGTGTACCGTGTCCCCTCACATGGCTCTCTGCACTCACCATGCTTCAGGCACGGTGCCTTGCTGCGCTTTGCACACTATTATATTCCCCCTCCAGGTCAACTGGGATAGTGAAGTATGAACAAGTAATTTTCAATTAAAAGATCATGAAAAACTCATGTCAACTTTATGACCTGTCGACATTTTAAATCAGAACAGATTACAGAAAACTGCCAGGAGTCTGTCAGTCATGCAAGATGAATGTAAATTGGCCGCATCCCTTGCACTCAGAGCAAGAAAATGCCACTATAAAAAGTTATTTTAGTGGTAACTGTAGGTGGATAAACTGCCAAACAATTACTGCTGTGAATTGGTTGTGATCACATGTGGAAACATATATGGATTTGCAGTAATAAGTGGTGTAACTAGAGCAGTTAGGGACATTTCTAGGGCACAGGGTACCGCAGCCAGTGTCTGCAGCAGTATTCTAGGCAGTCTAGCCGAGCGTCTGGAATTCTGCAGAAAATGTCCCACCCAAAATAGGCACCGCCTTAGAGGAGACAGATGCTAGAGGTCCTATTGGACCTTTAGCATCTGTCAGGGAAAATAAGACGACACCGGTATCCGTAAGTGCTGTAGCTGCCAGGAAAGATGCCGAAAGCCGCCGGGGAGCTTCTGGGGAGATGCTGCAGTGACCACAGGCAATAAATGGAAGGCGGCTTGTGTCTTGAAAACCCATGACAATAAGCAAGAAGTTTAAGGTACCCACAGCTGTGCAAGTATAAAAAGTGTCTTACAGGTACTGTGTGCGCAAAATGGGTGTGGCCAAATGCCACATGGGGCATGGCCAATGAAAATGGGATCGTGATTCACATATGGGGGAGGGGCAGATACACATATGATCCCAATAATGCCAGATACACGTTGCCCCACAGTGCCAAATATACATTGCCCCACAGTGCCAGATATACATTGCCCCACAGTGCCAGATATACATTGCCCCACAGTGCCAGATATGCATTGCCCCACAGTGTCAGATACACATTGACTCACTGTGCCAGATATACAAATGCCCTTAGAGTGCCAGATATACATTGCCTCACAGTGCCAGATACACATTGCCCCACAGTGCCAGATACACAAATGCCCCCAGAGTGCCAGATACACATTGCCCACAGTGCCAGATATACATTGCCCCACAGTGCCAGATACACATTGCCCACTGTGCCAGATACACAAATGCCCCCAGAATGCCAGATATACAATGCCTCGCAGTGCCAGATACACATTGCCTCACAGTGACAGATACACAAATGCCCCCAGAGTGCCAGATATACATTGCCCCACAGTGCCAGATACACATTTCCCCACAGTGCCAGATACACATTGCCTCACAGTGTCAGCTACACATTGCCTCACAGTGACAGATACACAAATGCCCCCAGAGTGCCAGATATACATTGCCCCACAGTGCCAGATACACATTGCCCCACAGTGCCAGATACACAAATGCCCCCACTGTGTCAGATACACATTGCCCCAAGTGCCAGATACATAAATGCCCCACAGTGCCAGATATGCCCCCAGTGCCAGATTCACATGTCCCCGCAGTGCCAGATATGCCCCCAGTGCCAGATACACATGTCCCCGCAGTGCCAGATATGGCCACAGTGCCAGATATACATGTCCCCCCAGTACCAGATACACATGTCCCCCCAGTGCCAGATACACATGTCCCTGCAGTGCCAGATATGCCCCCAGTGCCAGATACACATGTCCCTGCAGTGCCAGTTATGCCCCCAGTGCCAGATACACATGTCCCCCCAGTGCCAGATACACATGTCCCCCCATGCCAGATATCCCCCAGTGCCAGATACACATGTCCCCCCATGCCAGATATGCCTCCAGTGCCAGATACACATGTCCCCCCATGCCTGATATCCCCCAGTGCCAGATATGCCCCCAGTGCCAGATACACATGTCCCCCAGTGCCATACATCCCCCAGTGCCAGACACACGTGTCCCCCCATGCCAGATATGCCCCCAGCACCAGATATGCTCCCAGTGCCAGGTATACATGCCCCCCCAGTGCCAGATATGCCCTCAGTGCCAGGTATACATGCCCCCCCAGTGCCAGAGATGCCCCCAGTGCCAGGTATACATGCCCCCCCAGTGCCAGATACAATTGTCCCCCAGTGCCATACATCCCCCAGTGCCAGATATACTCCCAGTGCCAGGTACACATGTCCCCCCAGTGCCAGATATGCCCCCAGTACCAGATATGCTCCCAGTACCAGGTATACATGAAGCCCCCCATGCTGCTCACCGCTGCTGCTGTTGTCCTGTGTGTGTGAGGGGAGGAGAGCGCAGCCTGTGCCTCTCCTTCCCCTCAGTCTCCGGCGGCTGCGGGTGAGTTTAATTCAGCGCCGATCTGTGAGCCAATCAAAGCTCGCGGTCCGGCAGCCTTGGCTGTCGGTTCGTGAGCTCTGATTGGCTCTCGGGCGGCGCTGATTTTAACGAAGACATTGAGGGGCAGGAGAGGCGCAGGCTGCGCTCTCCTCCGCTCACATCAGCGGTAGCAAGCGGCGACCCATAGGTGTGGGTACGGCGTATCCACGGCTAAATTCTTAAGGGTACACCATACCCACTCGTACCCGCATACTTGCACCGCTGGGTACCCATACTGTGGGGCATATTAAGGTGTCAGGGGCATAACTGTGGGGCATTATATGGTGTCCTGGGCCATACTATGTGGGGCATAATCTGGTGCTAGGGGCTTTACTGTGTGGAGCATAATATGGTGTTAGGGACATTAAAGTGTGGGGCATAATATGGTGGAAGGTGCATTGTGGTGTGGGGCATAACAAATAGCATGACTGTGTGGGGCATAATATGGTTTAGAGCAGAGGTTCTCAAACTCGGTCCTCAGGACCCCACACAGTGCATGTTTTGTAGGTAACCCAGTAGGTGCACAGGTGTATTAATTACTCACTGACACATTTTTAAAGGTCCACATGTGGAGCTCATTATTTCAATTGTGATTCTGTGGGGAGACCTGCAAAACATGCACTGTGTGGGGTCCTGAGGACCGAGTTTGAGAACCTGTGGTTTAGAGGACACTATTGTGTTGGTGTAAGGTGTCTTTTCCTTCAAGGCCATGACCCTTTGCAGCATGGACACACCCTTTTCTTTTACAATATATATGGGGGCACTTTATGTTGTGTTTGCATTGGGAGCCAAGAAACAGCCCCGAGAGCAGGTATTCCCAACCTTGGTCCTCAAGACACATTTACAGTCCAGGTTTTAGTTATATCCATCCTTCAGCACAGGTGACTTAATTAGTACCTCACTTATTTTGATATAACCATCTGTGCTGAAGGCTGGATTTCACTAAAACCAACACTGTTAGTATGCCTTGAGGACAGAGGTTGGAAATACCTGAATTAGAGGCTTGGAGGCCCCTGGTAATCTCTCAAGGTGGGCCTCCTATTTAATTTCTGTAAACCCTTAGGTCTACATGTGCAGTTGCAGCTGTGTAGGTACCAACGGAGCCAAACAGGAAACTGGCAGATGAGGAGAAAGCTGTACAGAATGATGAACAGAGGCACTCACATGGGACAACCCACACCAGTGGGTAGCCACAAGGGTACCTGCAGGGACACTGTCCTCCACAGGTGGACCCCAACAACAGAGGACCCTCTCAGGTAAGCAGCAGCCAGTGGGTGGGTTCAGAAGGGCCCACCAGGCAATAGCGTTAACAAGGTCGCTACAGACAATAATCTGGGATGTCCAGAAATCCAGGCCATGGCTTTGAGCCTATCCAGAACCTAGGGCTTGGATGCTGGAGTCCAGTGGGCACCCTTCACCTTGTGGGCCCCTGGGCTTTTGCCAATCTATCCATCCTGTAGTGCCAGTAATGGCTTCCAGCTATCTTAAAAACACGTTAGAGAGATGTTCATTCTGAAAAATCCACATGGAAAGTCTAAAATAATAATTTGTAACAATAAGATGTGACGTCTCAAACATTATAAATAATGAAGAAGTGGACAACTTGCCATAGCAACCAGTCCCTCTCCACCGATACTGTAATTTTATAGAATGTACTTGAAAAAATGCTAGCAAGTTTCTGATTGGTTGTAAATGAGCAATTTCTTTTTTTGTCCTGTCTTTAGAAGGGTTGATGCACTTCCCTCTAACAGTTTGCAGTATAAGATTATGATGAGCCAACGGAAGAACCCTGACATTTTGTTCTAATCATTCGTTTACCCATATGTCCTAAATTTTAACAATAATCTTTTACACGGTTGATAAATTGCTATAAGTAAAATGATGTGATTTGATACTTTGTGAAGGTAACTAGGTTTGCTCTATAGGATATGTCCTACTGTTTAATGACAGACACCTGTGTTTTTTCAGCTACAGTAGCTATAATTATGTTTTTTGTCACTTTGGCTGCCTTGGTATTTAAAGGGACATTCACACTGCATTGCTATCATTTAGATATGAAGAAAATTAGTATTTATTTCTTAACAATCGACACTTTTCTGTATTTTTCAAAAAGTTATATATTTGATAGTTAAAAAGTGAGTTAAAACACTATTTTCCCATCCTCTGCAAAAATCCATTTACTGGTATGTATATTTTATGGCTCTCTGATGCCTGTCCGCAGAGAATACTTTATTACACAAACGAGAGTGATTTAAATCCCTATTGACCCTTTCCATTGTTATACAATGGTCCTTGTCACAAAACATATAAAAGCATGAAGAACTGTATTACCACTGCACACAGCACAAGTCTATGAGGGTCACTGTATACCTCATGTATATTCTTATGGCTGAACTGAGTCTTATCTTTATATTGGGAAAATGGTATGTACAGTACCCTAACACAACACAGCTCTGATCAGGGTACGTTGCTGACATCTAAACCACCACTTTAACCAGGGCTTTCATGCCCGATCTACTGTATGCCAGAGAATTCTGTTATTATACAGTACCAGCAAATAGGACGTTGGGGGCTATTAAGGTAAACTATTTTGTAATTATAGCTTCTCAGCGTTTATTATTCCTGACTCCACTGACAACTTCCTTAGCTAGATTTTGTGTTGTGATGAGAAGTAAGTGCAGGGGATAATATATGGCAGGAGGGGATGGAGATATTAAAAGGGATAATTATGAAAATGCTTGAGTAAACAGGAAAGTCTTGAGTTCATTTTTGAAAAATTCTAGAGTGGGGGCCTTTCGAACTGTACGGGATAGTGAGTTCCATAGAGTTGGATCCATATGACTAAAAGATCAACTAGAAGATGAGTTACTTTTTATTTTTTTATATTGCAGTCCTATAATAAGGACACTTGGTGTTACGATTCCTGTACTCCAGACTGGAGAAGATCTTATGGCAGAGATCTGAGTACAGGAATGAAATACAGGTTGTGGGAGCTGGAGAGCCTAGTAACCCCTGGCGCCCTAACTCCGTTGTCTCGCCCGTGTTATCAGAAATCCCCTGCGAGACTATGGTTGCTTGAGCCCATGGCAGCCGCGTTCGAAGGGCGGATTATGTCTGCCCAACCCCGATGCCCCCGCAGGTCTTAATGGGAGACAAGGGGAAGTCCGAGACAGGGAGATAACAAGGGGCCCTCTGACTAAGCAACCAAGCCAGGGGTTACAAGCTAACTTAACTAAATCAAAAGGTATGTGCGGACTAGCCGCCAGGGAAAAGGACAACCAAGGATCCACGGATCCGACACTCCTATCCGGCACCGCTGGACACCAGAGTGGATCTTGTGGAAGCGGAATCCTCCGCAAAGCACCAGAACTCAAAATAAACACAATAATAAATAGTAGCGGACAAGCCGCAACACACGGCTGCGCCGCGACTCACGAACACCACCAGATGTTAAAGGTGCTCGGTCAGACTCCAGGAACAGATGGTAACTTCCGAGTACTGGATCACTGAGAACAGGAACAAACGAACAGACCGGGACTGGGAACTCTCTCTGCAGCAAAATCAGGCAAACAGGAAGCTATCACCGGCGTCAGTGAGGAGTCCTGGGAGTGCTTTTTAACAGAGAGTCTTCCAATCAGCTGTTTGGAGGCTGATTGGATTAAATGCCATGCAGCTGCATGGCCAGGGAAACAGATGAGTGATAATTACAACATGCCGTGCAGCTGCATGCTACACAGCCAGGAAACCAGTGATGATATAAACTTAGACCCAGCAACGGGGAACACGATCCGACAGTGGCGTCCCCGTTGCTAGGCGCCGGCCGCACTGACGAGCGGACCCTCGGCGCCTAACAGTACCCCCCCCTTGAGGAGGGGTCAAGGAACCCCTAAATCCGGGTTTCTGAGGAAATTCTTGAAAAAATGCCCTTTTGAGCCTTGGGGCATGAAGGTCCTTATCTAGGACCCACGACCTTTCCTCAGGACCATAACCTGTCCAATGCACCAAAAAATAAAGCCGACCCCGGGACAGCTTGGAATCGAGAACCTTCTCAACCACGAACTCCTGCTGACCCTGTATATTAACTGGTGATCTCCCCTGAGGTTTTTTACGAGGAAATCTGCTAGATGAAACATATGGTTTGAGCAAAGAGCAATGGAAGGTATTTCCGATTCGTAACGTTTTTGGTAGCTGTAACCGGAAAGCAACTGGATTGACTTTTTTGATAATGAGAAATGGTCCAATAAATCTAGGACCCAATCTGGCTGAGGTTTGTCGAAGTTTGATATTGCGAGTCGACAGCCACACCCTGTCTCCTACTCTAAAAGTGCACGGCCGCCGGAACCTGTCCGAAAAATCTTTTTCCTTGAAAGCTGCTTTTCTGAGAGCTATGTGCACTTTTTTCCAAATAAGTTTAAGATGAGAGGTCAGGGCCAGAGAGGAGACAGAGGAATGTTGGAAAAATGAATTAGCTCTGGGGTGGAAACCAAAAACTGCAAAAAATGGAGACACATTGGTAGAGGAATGACAGGCATTATTATAAGCAAACTCTGCCAATGGAAGAAACTCAGACCAGTCATTTTGGAGTTTGGCCGAGTACAAACGCAAATATTGTTTTAAGGATTGGTTCACTCGCTCAGTCTGTCCATTTGATTGTGGATGATAACCGGAGGTTAATGATAATTTCATTTTTAACGAAGCACAAAAAGACTTCCAAAACTGTGCAATGAATTGTGGACCCCTGTCAGAAACAATATCAGTGGGTAACCCATGGAGTCTGAAAACATGACGGAGGAACAAGACTGCCAATCCCTGGGCAGATGGCAATCGGGGAAGACCAATAAAATGAGCCATCTTACTAAAACGGTCCACTACCACCCATATGACTGTGCATCCAGCTGACAGAGGGAGATCCACCACAAAATCCATGGAGATATGCGACCATGGTCTAAGAGGAACATTCAATGGCATAAGTTGACCAATAGGCAAAGAACGGGGAACTTTATGCTGTGCACAGACCTGACACGAAAAAACAAACTCTTTAATGTCTTTAGAAAGACCAGGCCACCACACTGCGCGGGATACCAATTCAAAAGTTTTAGCGACTCCCAGATGCCCTGCAACTTTGCTATCATGAAATTCCTCCAAAACAGTTGCTCTCAAAAACTCAGGAACAAAAAGACGACCAGCAGGAGTATTTCCCGGAGCTTGATGTTGAAGCAGCTTCAATTGAGAAAAAACATCCTGTGTGAGACCTGCCTGAATGACTGAAGGCGGAAGTATGAGAGTAACAGGACTGTTGTCTTGAGCGGGAAGAAAACTGCGTGAGAGGGCATCTGCCTTGGTATTCTTGGAACCAGGTCTGAAGGTGATAATGAATTTGAAACGAGTGAAAAATAAAGCCCAACGAGCCTGTCGGGCATTCAGTCGCTTAGCTGATTCAATGTATTGAAGATTTTTGTGATCTGTCAAAACAGAAATGGTATGGGTCGCTCCTTCAAGCCAATGTCTCCACTCCTCAAAAGCCCATTTAATAGCCAGCAACTCCCGATTACCAACATCGTAGTTGGATTCAGCAGATGAGAATTTCCTGGACATAAAGGCACAAGGATGTAACTCAAGGGAATCTGGATCCTTCTGAGAAAGGATAGCCCCTACACCAACCTCCGAGGCATCTACCTCAACGATGAAAGGCAATTCTGGGTTGGGATGTCTAAGGACAGGGGCTGAGACAAAGGCTTGTTTCAAGGCCTGAAAAGATACTTTAGCTTCACATGACCAATTGGTAGGATCTGCTCCCTTCTTAGTGAGTGCCACAATGGGAGCAACTATGTCAGAGAAAGAGTGAATAAACCTTCTGTAGTAGTTCGCAAACCCTAAAAAGCGCTGAATTGCTTTTAAGTTGGTGGGTTGCGCCCAACTCAGGATGGCTTGGAGCTTCTTAGGTTCCATTCGGAATCCCCGAGGGGAAATAATGTACCCTAAAAAGGATACCTCCGTGACGTGAAATTCACACTTCTCCGGTTTGGCATACAAGTGATTTTCACGTAATTTCTTAAGTACCTGACGCACCTGGGTAACATGTTGTTCTATAGAGTCAGAATAAATCAAAATGTCGTCTAAATAGACCACAACGAATCTTCCCAGAAACTCACGGAGCACATCATTAATGAGATCCTGAAAGACTGCCGGAGCGTTAGATAGGCCGAAAGGCATGACCAGATACTCATAGTGACCTGATTGAGTACTGAATGCCGTTTTCCACTCATCCCCCGATCTGATTCTAATGAGATTATATGCTCCTCTCAGGTCAATCTTGGAAAAAATAACAGCCGAACGTAGCTGATCAAAGAGGACAGAGATCAGAGGCAGAGGGTAAGTATTCTTTACTGAGATTTTATTCAGGGCTCGAAAGTCAATGCAGGGTCTGAGGGAACCATCCTTCTTCTCTACGAAGAAAAAACCTGCACTTAAAGGGGATTTAGATGGCCTGATAAACCCTTTCTCAAGACTTTCTTTCACATACTCATTCATGGCCACAGTTTCAGGACCAGACAATGCATATAACCTTCCTTTAGGCAACGTGGCACCAGGAATTAACTCTATGGTACAATCATAAGGCCTATGGGGAGGCAAAATATCCGCATTGCCCTTGGAAAACACATCCAAAAAATCTTGGTACTCTCCAGGAATATGTGCGGGCCTGGCAGCAGCTACTCGGATAGGAAGTGTAATACATTCTTTATCACAGATGGAACTCCATTGTAGAATCTCCCCAGACTGCCAATCTATGATGGGATTATGAAAGGCCAGCCAAGGGTGACCCAGAACCACAGGAACTGCTGGACAATGGGTAAGAAAAAACTCAATCTTTTCAGAATGTAGAGCTCCCACCGAGAGCAAAACAGGAGGTGTACATAGAGAAATAACCCCATTGGATAAGGGACTCCCATCTAAACCATGCATGGTGATACACCTACTTAAGGTTAACTGAGGAATACCTAAGGCCTTGGCCCATGTTAAGTCCATAAAGTTTCCTGCAGCTCCACTGTCCACAAAAGCAGAGACCGAGGAACAGAGGCTGTCATAAGAAACTTTAGCAGGAACCAATAGTGAATTATTTGAGGAGATGAGCTGTAGACCAAAGTGAACCCCCTCACTATTCACTTGGTCAGGAAGTTTCCCGACTTGTTTGGGCAACTACGGGCAAAATGTCCCTTACCTCCGCAGTACAAACACAGACCAGAATTTTGCCTCCTGGTTCTTTCTTCCGGAGACAATTTGGAGAGACCAATCTGCATAGGCTCCTCCATGTCTATCGGAACGGAAGAAACACAGGGAAAAGAAACTACAGATGCCCCTTTCTCAGTCCTCCGCTCTCTGAGCCGACGATCTATTTTAATAGAGAGCTCCATGAGTTTATCAAGGTTCTCAGGAGCGGGATACTGAAGGAGGCTGTCTTTTATAGATTCAGATAAGCCGAGGCGAAACTGACTGCGCAGGGCAGGATCATTCCAGCCACAGTCGTTCGACCAACGGCGAAACTCCGTACAATAATTCTCTGCAGGATTCCTACCCTGTCTTAGAGCACGCAACTGACTTTCTGCGGATGCCTCTCTATCAGGGTCGTCATACAATAGCCCTAAAGATTTCAAAAAAGCTTCTACAGACGATAAGGCCGGATCGTCTGTCTTTAAACCAAAAGCCCAGGTCTGAGGATCCCCCTGAAGCAGAGAAATTATAATTCCAACCCGCTGAGCCTCCGTACCTGAGGAAACTGGTCTTAAACGAAAATACAGTTTACAAGACTCTTTAAAATTAAAAAACTGTTTTCTATCCCCAGAAAAACGGTCAGGCAGATGCATTTTTGGTTCAGGGATGACCCTCGGGGAAGTCCGTAACAGATCTTCCTGTGAGCTCACCCGGAGGGACAGATCCTGAACCATCTGGGTAAGTTCCTGAATCTGACTAACCAAAAACTGGCCAGGATTTGGCCCAACACCGGTGGGATTCATGAGGCCGACAAAATTCTCCCTACTGGATAAGTGAAAAAATTAACTCCTGTTGAAATTTTTTCTTTTGTCTGGCCGGTGATAATGTTACGATTCCTGTACTCCAGACTGGAGAAGATCTTATGGCAGAGATCTGAGTACAGGAATGAAATACAGGTTGTGGGAGCTGGAGAGCCTAGTAACCCCTGGCGCCCTAACTCCGTTGTCTCGCCCGTGTTATCAGAAATCCCCTGCGAGACTATGGTTGCTTGAGCCCATGGCAGCCGCGTTCGAAGGGCGGATTATGTCTGCCCAACCCCGATGCCCCCGCAGGTCTTAATGGGAGACAAGGGGAAGTCCGAGACAGGGAGATAACAAGGGGCCCTCTGACTAAGCAACCAAGCCAGGGGTTACAAGCTAACTTAACTAAATCAAAAGGTATGTGCGGACTAGCCGCCAGGGAAAAGGACAACCAAGGATCCACGGATCCGACACTCCTATCCGGCACCGCTGGACACCAGAGTGGATCTTGTGGAAGCGGAATCCTCCGCAAAGCACCAGAACTCAAAATAAACACAATAATAAATAGTAGCGGACAAGCCGCAACACACGGCTGCGCCGCGACTCACGAACACCACCAGATGTTAAAGGTGCTCGGTCAGACTCCAGGAACAGATGGTAACTTCCGAGTACTGGATCACTGAGAACAGGAACAAACGAACAGACCGGGACTGGGAACTCTCTCTGCAGCAAAATCAGGCAAACAGGAAGCTATCACCGGCGTCAGTGAGGAGTCCTGGGAGTGCTTTTTAACAGAGAGTCTTCCAATCAGCTGTTTGGAGGCTGATTGGATTAAATGCCATGCAGCTGCATGGCCAGGGAAACAGATGAGTGATAATTACAACATGCCGTGCAGCTGCATGCTACACAGCCAGGAAACCAGTGATGATATAAACTTAGACCCAGCAACGGGGAACACGATCCGACAGTGGCGTCCCCGTTGCTAGGCGCCGGCCGCACTGACGAGCGGACCCTCGGCGCCTAACACTTGGTCCATCAGGATTCAGTTGCAGCCAACTGGCACTCATCCATTGCTGGAGCTCAGCTAGACCGCCATATAAGGTTGTTATTGGGTTCATCCTAGAGCAATGGACAGGTACAGTTACGTATCATCTGCATACAGTGGTAGACCAGGCCATGGTGTCTTATTACTTCACACAGTGGTAGCAGGTATAGTGCAAAAAGCATGGGGAAAACTATAGAACCTTGTGGGGCACTGAAGATGATGAGTGTACTCCAGACGAAACTCTCTGTGACCTGCTGTTGAGAAATTATTTAAACCAGCTAACGACTGTGCCATCCCATCCACAGAAATTTTTCAGGTGCTCAATCAGAATACCATGGTCAACGATATCAAATGCTACAGAGAAATAAAGATTGAACTGTTATCTCTGTCTCTTATCATTTAACACAAACACCAGGTCTTTTCAGTGTTGTGTCTTCTCATGAATCCTTATTGGAATGGATCAAAAATATCATGGGTTGCCAAGTGGGTTTCCAGTTGATTTGCAACCACTTACTCAATAACCTTTCCTAGAAAAGGAAGGTTTGATACCGGTCTGTAGTTGGTCCTGCAGTCAAGATCTTAATTAGTTTTTTTAAGAAGAGGTTTAACAATTGATGCCTTTAAGGGTTCAGGAAAAATGAATGTCTCCAGAGAGCACTGAACTATTTTTGCAAATACAGGCCAATTATGTCCATACACCCTATTAGGAGCTTGGTGGAGGCCGGGTCCAGGACTCAGGTAGTGGGACGCAACTTTTGAGTAATTTCAGCAATTTTTACATCCTTTGGGTTAAAACTGGTCCAGGAAAACAGTTGGCCAACATTGGAAGGCTTGGTAGTTTGGCCCTCCTTTGTTAGCAGTATGGAGATTTCGTCCCAGGTGGTGGATACTTTATCTGCAAAGAAGTTTGCAAATTCATTGCATCTTGCCTCGGAGAGGGTTTCATCGGGCTGCAGGCATGCTGGTTTGAAAAGAGTCTCCACTGTACAGAATAGCTGAGCTGGCATATTGTTTGCTGCTGTGATCTGAGGTAAGCGTTTGAAGAGATCCTGCTTATTTTATTCACATCTTCTGCACTGAAGATGATGATGGCTACTTTCACAATTGGAAATATAGGGGTGATGTGGATGCATAGGTGCCTCCAATCCTGCAAACAGGTGGATAATTGTACCTAATTCCAAGCACCCAATGTTGCTGCATGTGTGGCCTAATTGCAGTAATTTCTGATTTAGGACCCTTGTCTGCAATTGACAGACTCAAACGTATTCAATAAATTTCAGATGTCTTTGATCTCCAGCCACAAGCTACTGCTGTCCTTCTACCAGTAAAATGAATTGATAATTATTTGTCTCAAGTCTCCA
This sequence comes from Pseudophryne corroboree, assembly GCF_028390025.1. NCBI lineage: Eukaryota > Metazoa > Chordata > Amphibia > Anura > Myobatrachidae > Pseudophryne > Pseudophryne corroboree. The sequence goes on from NC_086449.1 coordinate 13,720,873, forward strand.
CCATAATCTAATGAAGACATTTTTCTTAAACACTTTAAAATTTCTATCATATATATACTAGAAAATATATTTATTTATTTCTACAGTATTTATCTATTTAGATTTTCTATATTGACGTGCTGGAAAATCTGATTTCCTACCATGTTATAATGTACAGTATGTGTTATTGTCAGTTGCCACCAGTTTAATTTTATTACCAATGAGTCCCAATAAAATTATATCTTTCCTTCTGTAAAGTTTAATATTATAAATTTCCGGTATAGTTTTCTTTATTTTTATTTTTTAAATATATTAACCTTCAGTGAGAAGCCAGTTTAACCCCTTTGATGAAAGCAAAAAGAAAGGGGTTTTTGAAAACAGCACTGGAAAGGATGAGGTGTCGTATACTTGTAAACAAACATAGGGCTATTTGGTTATTCAATTTTTACAAAAGCACTTGGTTGGCGGTGCTCCCAGATAACTAGTCAGAAGACTATGCAATAGGGTTTTTTTTACTAGAGGTGTAAAAAAAAGGAAAATAAGACAATCTTTTTCTGGGGCACACTTCATAAATATTTTATTTGAATAATTATAAAATGAAAGCAAATTTTATTAATGAAAACTTTTTTTAAAATACTAGGCTTTGGTGCGACATATCTTGATAAGCCTGGCTAAGCAGCCAATATAAATGCGAAAATATAAACCAATATTAGTATCCGGTTACCCCTTACAATACCTCTACATAAATCAATAAATCTGTACGGGGGGTCAGGTCGCTCAAATCTCCACCACTCAAGGAAGCAACATATGTAAATGATTAATGTTGGAGTTTACATGTACTCCATTTTGTTGCTCTGTTCATCAGACACAATGAAACAGATTGTGTACGTATCCCCTCACAATTATATGTGTGAGTGACACTGCTACCCCTTTGATGCTCAGATAATTTTGTACCTGTGGGCTGAGCCCAATAATCCACATTTCTGCTCATCCCTTTCAAACGTCAATATAAGTAATTATTCAGTAATCGCACAAGTTATACATTGTTGGTTTTGCTTTTTTGTTTTTTTCTTGATGACTGCATTTTTAGAAAACACTGCTCATTTTTGTTGAACATCTCTCATACAGTATTAAATATTTATTTTTCAAATTTCAAGAGCATGATCTAAAAGCAAATGTGAGATTTTAAATACCTTACACAGAAATACATTGTGATTTGTGTTTCAATATTAATTAACCTTTTCAAAATTGTAAACAATAAGAATTATGAGTTATTCATTTGATTACTATTTTTTAAATATAATTTAAATGTAACTATTTTTTTAAATATAATTTTTATTTGCTTACTAGATTTAAATGCATAAAATGTGTAGGAATAGTACAGTAATGCAAAAAAAAATCATACCACTTTTTAAAATAATACAAAAAAATACTGCATCAAGTCTGGGTATTGATTTTATTTGACACAAAATGAGAATAGTAGTAAAAGTGGTACATCTATTACAGTAGTTGGACTTGACTTTAGTATGTATGTGTGGGGAATTTGGTGCTTGTATGAGAAATTAAACACAGTTTTCTTAAAATGTCTTATTAAGTATTATTCTATCAATGGTATACATACATGGGTATAAATATACATACTGTAGCAAAATTATGCACAATCAAAATGACAATAAGTATAGTTAAGGCACCCATAATTTTATTGTGATAACTTACACTTTAACTTTAAGCTGCATAACACTACAAATAAAGAAACGGACACCAATTGCTAGATTTAAAAGGTCAGACGGTATTTATTGATTTCTGACCTGAATTTTAATCTAGATTTTATGTTGGAGGATGGCAAAAGAAAGGCGCTACCAATGCTCCAGTCATCTAATTATACCACCAAAACTGAGGAGGGCACTACCAAACAATCACCTCCTACATGCCTAACCTGCATTGTGCAGGACTCTCCACCCTTTCCTCTGGCAAATACAGAGTCGGCCATAGGCATAGGCAAACTAGGCAATTGCCTAGGGCATTTGATATGCCTAGGGGCATCAGCAGCTTCTGCTGATTAAAATGATATGCGGCATGCCTATATTCTGTGTGACTGTGGCTGTATCTGCATATGAAATGCTATGTTACAGTGTATTCCTGGAAATCACTGTAACATAGCATTTTGTATGCAGATACAGCCACAGTCACACACAGAATATAAGCATACACATATCATTTTAAGCTGCTTGTGCATCCTAGCTAAATAGCAATGCAAATAGGATGCATTTTCATAAAAAAGGTGCCCGACGTTAGCATTGAGGCAAGATTTATGAGGACACATCTGTATCCAAGCAGAGGCAGATGTCACAGTGTTAGTGGCAGTGTGAGTGCTGTGTGCATATGAGTGGGTTGGTTGTGCAGTAGTGTTCAGAATATATGTAAGGAGCATTATGTGTGTCATGTAAAAATGCATTAATAATGTGCAACATATGTGTAAGGGGCACTATGTGTGTCATTATGTGTATAAGGGCATTAATAATGTGCGGCATATGTGTAACAGGGTACTACTGTATGTGTGTCATTATGTGTATAAAGGCACTAATAATGTGCAGCAAATGTGTAGGGGGCACTATGTGTGTCATTATGTGTATAAGGGCATTAATAATGTGCGGCATATGTGTAAGGGACATTGGCCCTCATTCCGAGTTGTTCGCTCACTAGCCGCTTTTCGCAGCAGTACACACGCTAAGCCGCCGCCCTCTGGGAGTGTATCTTAGCTTAGAAGAATTGCAAACGAAGTATTCGCAATATTGCGAAAAGATTTTTCTGTGCAGTTTCTGAGTAGCTCGAGACTTACTCTTCCAGTGCGATCAGTTCAGTGCTTGTCGTTCCTGGTTTGACGTCACAAACACACCCAGCGTTCGCCCAGATACTCCCCCGTTTCTTCAGCCACTCCCGCGTTTTTCCCTGAAACGGCAGCGTTTTTTCACACACTCCCATAAAACGGCAAGTTTCTGCCCAGAAAAACCCACTTCCTGTCAATCACACTCCGATCACCAGAACGAAGAAAAAACCTTGTAATGCCGTGAGTAAAATACCAAACTTCTTAGCAAATTTACTTGGCACAGTCGCAGTGCGAACATTGCGCATGCGCAATTAGCGGAAAATCGCTGCGATGCGAAGAAAATTACCGAGCGAACAACTCGGAATGAGGGCCATTATGTGTAAAAGGGCATTAATAAAGGTTGTCATAATGTGTAAGGTGCATGGGTGCACCAGCCAAAATCTTGCCTAGGGCATCATATTGGTTAGGGCCGGCTCTGGGCAAATATGGATGCTCCCACAGGGGAATGTCCATTTGTCCACCCGCAGGATAAGGACACACTCGGCGTCTTTACAAAAGAGGGTCCCCACTATGACCACTTAGGCTTTACTGACTGCTGGCTGGTAGCGGCTTACCCACCACAACAGAGGTTTAACTAAACCGAAACCACCATCCTAAGAAAAACAGAAAAAACAACCCTGTATGCTAATGCAAAAACCCAAAAAGGCAATCAAGAAAACACCACTGACCCCAGCGGGTAAAAGACGAACACTCTCACTCTTGCAAAACTGCAAGTACGGAGAAGCAGCAAAGGATGTCTCACTACCAAGCTGCCCAATGCCGCAACAAACAATAAACCTGTAGAATTACTGTCCTATGGGCCTTAACAAAAAGCAGAGAAACGCACCACTCCTCTACAATGTAAACGAGGCATCATTGCACCCCGGCCAATGACTGCCTAAGGCTACATAAACTGCCTTGATGGAAATATGAGGTCGATGCTTTTAACACGACCCAAGTCATTACCACCTAGGGGAATGAAAGGATGCCTAACTACCAATCCACCCAAAGCCGCAACAAACAACAAACCAGTAGAAATCACTGTCTTACGGGTCTTAGCAACAGCAGAGAAAAGCACCGCTCCTATACAATGAAAACGAGGCACTATTTCACCCCAGCAAATGACTGCATAAAGACACTAAATCTGACTTGATAGTAAATATGAGGTCAAAGCTTTTAACATGACCCAAGTCATTACCACCTAGGGGCATGACAATACAATCGGGGCAACCCTACCTACGTACCTGATAGAAAAGTAGCCTTAGCAAAATCACCCCATCACAAGCCACGAACACCTAACCACTCTTGACTAAAAACTTCAGCCATCCTACTTGCCATCCGATGCTAAGACGCCAAAAAAATATAATAGCCAACAAGCCACAAGCGTTCCGGTGTGTAGATAGCAGCTGCAAAAGAAAAGATCCCTAACATTTTTGACTGAAACAGACAATAAAAACATACAACAAACAGTACAAGAAAAGACCCAAGTGAAGGAGAAAACTCAAAAAACCTCCCGTGGACCTTAGATATGCCAATTGTAATTAGGCCCCCTCAGAGGAAAATTAAAAAATTTGCTTCACACCCTCAATTCCTGAATGCTATCTGTTCAAAAACTGACAGGTAAATGTAGTTTTTGGGTCACGCAACAGGCACAACAAAACCTTATCTAAACGTACATAAAACTTATACAACACAGATTCCCAGTGGCCCAGCACCTGAATCGCTGCCGCTGAAGATCCTGCCACCGCAGCATGCATAGCTGCCTCAATCCGAATGGAAAGGGTACCATAGTCCTCCCACTGCAAACCTACGGCAACCATACATCACCGTAACACTGCAGAAAACTGAAAACTGGGGAAGAGGACCCCTGAGGACATGCAAAAGAAAATGTCCACCCCCTAACAGCCGCACTTGAAACACTCCCTTGTCAAGTGCAATGGACAACAAGCCTTATTCGCCTGCGCTCAAAGGGACAACCAATGACCCCGGCCAGCCGGATCCACTCTAGAACGTGCAATGTTGCACAGCATCTGGCTGTATTGCAACAAAACAATACAGAAGAGCAGGCTGAAGTCTGAGGATGACATGCTACTGGCCACCAACCCACTGATCCTGAATGCCCCAAAGAAAGCCAGCGCAAAAGCCATCCTGAACAGCACAACCTCAGAAACAGACTCCGTCATGCTGGGCAGGACACCGAAAAGGTCCCTTAATAGCTTCAAATCGATGGGCCTACGCGAATCCACTTGCGCAGGGTGCTACTTCGCCCTCCCATTAAGGGCCGTGGATAGTATGAAAGACCTGCCAAGTACGAATCTGTCATAGATCAGCAAGGACAATCATGTGCCGAGTTTATAGTATTCGGTGGACTTTCAGCAGATAAGATGGGTGACTAAGAGGAACCTGAACCAATTTCTTTGGAACCATATTTCTTAATAACTGTATCTCTGAATGCCCAGGCATCCTGAAGAATGGGATCTTCAGATTTAATTAAGTTGGACGCCAATTTAAAAGACTCCCCTCTAAAGGAATATATCAGAGCACAAAGTTCTCCGAAGTGATGCCCAAAGATGGTCTAGACAGCATAATGGTGAAGTAGTGTTTGGTGAGCGCAATAAATTGGACTAAGTCCCCATTAAAGTCTACAGATGTTGAGATATCAAAAGAGTCAGGATCCGCTTCATTCCCATCTTACTGACTGGAGTGCATTGCTGGGACCAGGTCAATACTGACCCTACTTGAGGCTGTTGCCTTTGGGACCCTCTTTGGGGCAGTGGCCTCTGGTACCATATCTGGGGCAGTGGCCACCAGGACCCCCTCTGGGGCAGTGACCTCTGGGACCCCCTCTGGGGCAGTGGCCTCACAGACCCCCTCTGGGGCAGTGCCCTCCGGGACCCCCTCAGGGGCAGTGGCCTTCGGGAACCCCTTTGGGGCAATGGCCTTTGGGACCCCCTCTAGGTCAGTGGCCTTCGGGACCCCCTCTAGGTCAGTGGCCTTCGGGACCCCCTCTAGGTCAGTGGCCTTCGGGACCCCCTCTGGGGTAGTGGCCTTTGGGACCCCGTCTGGGGTAATCACCTCAGACTTTCTCACAGAGACCGGATCGTCGGACTTTCTCACAGAGACCGGACTATTGGACTCCCTCTCTGGGACCAGACCACGGACTCCCTCTCTGGGACCGAACCATCGGCCCCCCATTCAAGGACTGGACCATCGGACTTTCTCTCTGGGAATGGACCATCGGACTCCCTCTCTGGGACCGGACCATTGGACTCCCTCTCTGGGACTGGACCATCAGACTCCCTCTCTCGGACCGGACCATCAGACTCCCTCTATGGGTTAAAAAATATCGAGACTTCTACCGGGGTTATGACCTCTGGGACTTTTGCTGAAGCTATGACCTTCAGAACCTCCTCTAAAGCTATGCCTCTTGAGTCCTTTCCTGGGGAAGCGACCTCTAGAACCCCTCCTGGGGTTGTGCCTCTTGAGACCCCACCTGGAGATATTGCTTCAAAGATCCCTTCTGGGGTTGTGCTTCTTGAGTTCCATTCTAAAGCTATGGTTATAGATACATTTTCTGGGGTTGTGCTTTTCAAGTCCCTATATGGGGTAACAGCTTCTGAGACCCCTTATGGGATTGACACCTGACCCATTATATCCGATGCCCCTCTTGGACCCTGAGCATCGGGCACTGCTCCAGGTCCCTGAGCATCAGGTACCGCTCCAGTACCCTGAGCATCGGGCACCGCTCCAGGACCCTGAGCATCAGGCACCGCTCCAGGACCCTGGGAATTGGTCACTGCTCCAGGACCCTGGGCATCAGGCACCGCTCCAGGACCCTGGGAATTGGTCACTGCTCCAGGACCCTGGGCATCAGGCACCGCTCCAGGACCCTGGGCATTGGGCACTGCTCCAGGAACCTGGGCAGCAGGCAATGCTCCAGAACCCTGGGCATCAGGCACCGCTCCAGGATCCTGGGCATCGGGCACCACTCCAGGACCCTGGCCATCGGGCACTGCTCCAGGACTCTGAGATTCAAGGCTGAACTGGATTCTGAACTAGACAAGACAAGGCTGGACTGTATTCTGAACTAGACAAGATAAGGCTGGATGGGATTCTGAACTAGACAAGACAAGTCTGGACTGGATTATGGAATGAACTGGATTTTGGACTGGACTGGATTCTGGACTGGACTAGTCTGGATTCTACCAAAACTGAAAACTACCTGTTTACTTTTATTTTTTGTTCTATGGCCGGTGATACTGTTATGTTCTCTGTACTTGGAACCCAGGAGATAGGGTGGAAGCGGAAGAGTTCCAAGTACAGATGCGTGAAGCTGCGACAGAACTGGGGTACGCAGCAATTCCTAATGGGAAACCTTTACTCCAATGTCCTTCCCTAGTGGTCAGTTAACGCATGTGAGACTATGGTTTCTTGGGCCCGCGGCAGCCGCGTTTGAACAGGTGGTTAAGTCTGCCCGAACTTCGATGCCCCTTGGTCTTAGTTGGTGACAAGGCGTTAACCGAGACAGAGAGAGAACAAGGGAAAACTAACTAAGACAAACACAAAAGTAAAAGGGGAAACCACAGAAAATAATTAACTAATTTATGTGCAGCATGGCCGCCAAGAAAAACCGTACCCAAAGTAACGCTGCCCAAATGCCAAATACAAATCTGTCATAGATCAGCAAGGACAATCATGCGGAAGCCTCCGCCAAAATGACTCAACCAAAAAACAGGTAACGAGAACACGGCTTCAGTCGTAAGGTGCAGCAGAACCGCTACTAATGACACTACAGTAGGTGCGCACAGGAAACGACCGGAACCCCGTGGCTTCGGACACCAGACCACTCCACTGGAAGACAAACTCGGAGGGCAACAGGAAACGATCCCTCAGACCGTACTCTAAAAACTGGACACAGGACACTGGAGTACACAAGCTGGATGCAGGAACACACCAGAAGCAGGAAGACAGGCTCCACTGGAAGCTGCTGACACTGACCAGGAACAAGGTTGCAGGAAGCTAATCAAGAACTGGAACATTCAGGTATCATAACAAACTTATATCACCGGCGCTGGACTGCAGGGCTAGCTGGGTTATAAGGAAAGCACGCCCCAATCAGGATGGCTGGAAGCCAAGCACAAGGTAATGGCCAAAATACTGGCAGGTGAAGCTACATAGACAATAGCCAGTCTGCAGTACACAGACTCACCACATAATGACCACATATCTGACAGTTGAGGCTTAACACATATGCTGCATTTACACAGACTCACCACCAGCGGCCAACAAGAGTATTCTAAACAAGTACAAGAGAAATCATGGCATGCAACAAAACTATATCATAAAATTCATGAACAGAATGCAAATAGGAATGAACCACTGCTTGTGGTTCATAACACCTCACTTAGCCAAGATGCAATTAATTTGCAAGCTTTTTCACAAATAAAGTATAAACCATCTGGGCTGGAATCTCAAACTACCAAGCCTGACAATGTAAGCCACGTGGATGGCACAGTCCTTAGCTGGTTAAAATAATTTCTAACCAGCAGGTCACAGAGAGTTGCATCTGGAGTACACTCATCATCACCAGTGCCACTGCCACTTGGTGTTCAACCAGGTCCTATAATATTCCCCATGCTTTTTGCAGTATACTGTACATGCTACCACTCAGTGAAATAATCAGACGCCATGGCCTAGTTTACCACTGATATGGAGATGATACACAACTGTACCTGTCCTTTGCTCCGGGTACTGAAAACCCAATAACACCCTTAAATAGCTGTCTAGCTGAGCTCCAGAAGTGGATGGGTGTCAATTGGCCGCAACTGAATCCTGGTAAAAGAGAGTTCCTTATGATAGGACCACAACATCAAAGGACAAGACTGCAGCTTAGCCAACCAACTGGACTTATGCTTGGGGATTTAGAATTACAAACCACTGATCCTGTGCAGAATCTTGATGTTGCCCTGGATTGTGGCTTGACACTTAATTATCATATATATTGGCCATTATTAAATCCTCATTATTTCATCTGAGGAACAAAATCAATCACTTATTTTCTTTTGAAGACCTGTCAAAAGTCATACATGCATTTGTATCATCTCGATTAGACTACTGCAATGCCCCATACCTTGGTCACCTAGCAAAATAATTGCACCACTCGCAGCTGGTACAAAACATAGCTTCCAGGCTTTTAACCACCAGCCCCATTCCAGAAACATAACACCCATTCTCTACTCCCTCCACTGCTACTGGGGAGAAGGTGAATCATCTTCAAGATTCGCTAATTGACTTTCAAAGCATTACATGACCAGGGCCCATGGTACCTGAAGCAGCTACTGATTCCTTACTGCCCACTCGCTTACAGTGATCTGTAGAAGAAGGACTATTAGCAGTACCTAGAATCTCCCCTAATTCACCTGGGAGTTGATCTTGTAGACATGTGGCTCCAACTCTATGGAACTCCCTTCCCCATACAGTGCGAGAGGCCCCCACTGTAGAATCCTTCAAAAATGAACTCAAGACTTTCCTGTTTACTCAAGCATTTCCATAATTATCCCTTTAATATCTCCATGCTGTATGTATTTTCTGAAAAGCTTTTCTGTACTTCATTGTTTCTGTACTGTATTATGTTAATTTTGTTAAGTGTATTGAGTCTTATTGGAGAAAGAGTGCTATACAAATAAAATTATGATGATGATAATGATTATGATTTTTATTATTAATATCACAGAGACACAGAGGATGATCATTTCAGATGAAAAGTAAAACATAGGACTTCCCTCCTATCACCATAAAATATGCATAACAGTGACTATGGAACACCTCATATACTGACTTACCCCATGCTAATGCAAGTGCACTTATAAACATTATATCAACATTGACATACTAAAGACCGCTTCTTGAATGGTGCACAATTTTAATGAACTGTAGATATTTATATATGATTTGTGGGCATATGTAATAGGGTCTGAGTTGCTGGAGATGAGGCATGCAAGCTGATCTCAGAGGTTTTTAAAGTGGCAATCATTTACAAGGCAAATCCATGTCTTGTAAATCATTGGCGCTTTAAAAATTGTCTGAGATCATCCGGCATCCTGCATCTCCTGTAAACCCGGACTCTATTACATATGCCTCTTGATGTCACAACCACGTCTCAAATTGTTCACTAGACCACAAGACATTAAGTCCTAAGGGACCAAGCAATTTGAAGGTGTCAGATTTCAGTACTGTCAGATGTTACAAGATCACATTTTGGGGGATCATCACTAAAAGGGGAATCAGATTGTATTCACCGCATTTTCAGCAGGAGATATCTGCACAAACTTTCTATTGGACAGTTGTATGGAGCCATTTTTAAATGTTGGTTGCCATTTATGAAATGTTCTCTGGATAATGAGATCCATACTTTCCTAATCCATTATCAGATGAGAATCCACATTTTTGCTGTCAGATAAAATCATGAGTGGGAATTGGAGGTTCTTACGGTAAGTGAACTACATATTTGATATGTACTTAACATTCAGAGTATTGAGTACGTTGTAAGTATGAGACTTCAAGTGCTCAGTATTCTTTCTACTGCCCATTTCTCTAGGTTATTTTTGCATACTGTAAAATAATACCTCTTTTATACCAAATATAGTGGGTCGTACCTGGGAGCCTGATAAGGGAGCTTCCCAGGCGCAATCCGCCTCTGGCCCTTCACCGCCGCACTTTCCAACCTGTATTGGTGATGTCAGCAGTGACGCGGTGGGGGCGGCACTTGGAAATCGCGTGATCTCCAAACACTGCCCGTACATACACTGTGAATAGGAGCCAGGTCGATGCGACCCTTTCTCCCATTTACACAGCACAGCTTGCTGGGTTGAACCGGTGTTCACTTCTGCAAGAGACCCGAGTTGGAATATTCCAACTTTGCCCTTTTACACCAAACAGCAACACGGGTTATGCCCTCTCATGTGCAATAACCTGTGTTACAAGATGGCGGTGTAAAAGGGGTATTAGTGTATTGAATATTTTGTAGAGATGTGTACCAACCCCAGTGTTTGGTTTTGGTTCTAATTTGGTGTCCGGTTTTAGTTTTGCCAAAACCATTCTCACTGGCTTTGGTTTTTGTTTTGGATCTGTATTTTTTTTTCCAAAAATTTATGAAAACAGCTTAAATCACATAATGTGGACCTTTTTTTAGTTCCTACAGTATTGTTAACCTCCATAACATTAATTTCTAGTCAATTTTGATCACCGCATAACTCACAATATTATTTTGCTCCAGTTTAGGTCAAAAGTCTGCATCGAGCTAGCTGGTTGACTAGGCTAAGCAACAGCAGTGTGTGGCACAATTAGGAAACAGAGTGGCACTGCAGTGGCAGACATGATGGCAGTTTAATAAACTACACAGCCCCAGAGAAAGTAACCAATAATGTTTTCATTAATCAAAAACTAGATCAGAAGGAAGGGTTGATTTGTAAGTTAATTTCATTGAATTCTTTGATTTTGACAACTTTAATCAATCGAGCATTGGGGAAGGTATTGAAAATTATTTTATTGCCTTCGCCCCTCAGTTGTTGTTAATCATGCTACAACTCTCGATCTAGGCCTCACACATGTTAATTTTAATTAATAAATCAATTTTCAATCGATCATTCAGGTGTTCTGTTCTGGTCTTTTCTCTCCGCAGTTGCTGTAAAATATTCCTTTATTAAATACATATTGAAAGCTACAAATTAAATAAACACAATATTTTGTTTTCAATGATTTTATTAATAGATGTATAAAACCAATAAGAGTTCCGTGGCACAGTTCCTTCTGCTGGGGTTCCATGAAGTGGACGGCTTCCAGATTCTAATCTGCTTGTTTCTCATGATAATATATGTTGCAACCATAATTGGAAATGGTTTGATCATTCTACTGGTATCAATGAGGCGTCAATTATACTCCCCCATGTACTACTTCCTAAGTCATCTCTCTGCTTGTGATATTCTAATAAGCACAAATGTCACTCCTAAAACATTACAGGTTGTCCTAGCAGGAAGGTGTCTCATATGTTCCCTGTGCTGTATCACTCAGTTATATTTCTATGGTGCGTCTGCCATAATAGAAAGTTATCTCCTTACTGTGATGTCCTATGACCGGTACTTGGCTATTTGTGACCCACTGCACTATGCCTCCATCATGAACAACAGGCTTCCTCATTATATGACTGCTTGGTCTTGGGTGATTGGTTTTATAATTGCTCTAGTAAATTTTTTTTTTTTTAATGGAGATTAACTTCTGTGGTACAAACATCATCGACCATTTCTTTTGTAATCTTCCTGCTCTCTTGGAGCTCTCATGTTCAGACACATCGGTTATACAAAATGCAGTCTCTGCAGTGGCCATAATAGGTCTTTTCCAGCTGTGTTTTGTCATAGTAACATACCTCTGCATCTTCATCTCTATTATCCAGATATCTTCCTCTACTGGTAGGCAGAAGGCATTCTCAACTTGCTGCTCCCACTTGACTGTGGTCTGTATGTATTATGGGACTTTAATATCCGTAAATATAATTCCATCAAGAGGTTATTCACTGAATTTGAAGAAATGTTTATCTCTATTAAACACTGTATTGACTCCACTTTTCAACCCCTTGATCTACTCTCTAAGGAACAATGACATCAAGAAAGCCATTGTCAGTATGAGATCAACAAGAGTCATTCTAAGAATGTAAACTGTTATTTTTTTATTTAAAACTTTTTTGTTATTATGTCTATAATTGCAAGTAAATTCATTTCAAACTTGACAATTTCACTGTATTAAGAAGTATTCTTTTATTTTAATTTCTTCTGATTCAAGAATTCATGGGGAGCAGTATTTTTATGTTAAGAGGTTTTACTTTGCACATAAGATATTGTAGGTTGCTTGGACATTTTATTGTGAATACCAAATTTTGTATTATGACATTAGTCACAGACACGTACCAAAACCTGAAACAGGTTAAAGTAAAGCCATCCCACTGATGACACTGACAAGAAATATGGCTGCCTACACCCTGCCATATTTTAAACTGGAAACAAGTATGCAAATATAATGTATTGTTATTATTAATATTATTACTATCCTTCATTTATATAGCACCACAAGGAAACTGCAGCACCCAGTTACAGAGTACACAAAGAATAAGCAAAACTAGAAAACAGTGACTTACAGTTCAAGACAATATAGGACAAGCAAAGGGAATATAAACATAGTTGCATTAGCAGACGACACTGAAATAAGTATTAGGGTGGCAGAAAGCCAAGGGATTGTTGTTGAACGTAGTATGGAGTAGAAGATGGTTTAAGTAAAAGAAGGAAAGGCACATGAAGGCAGAGGGCCCTTCTCATGAGAGCTTAAATCTAAAGGGGAGGGGCTGAAAAATAGAGGTGATACATATGGGGTAAAAAGTGAGAGTGGAGCAGAGGATTAGGATGAAAGTTGGCTGGGTTTGATGAAGAAGTGGTTCTTGAGAGCCTGTTTAAAGTTTTGTAAAGAAAGAGAGTCTGATAGGAAGAGGTACAGAATTGCAGGTATAGGGAGAAACCCATGAAAAATCTTGGAGGTGGTATTGGGAGGAAATAATCAGTAGGCAGAAGAAGTAGCATGCAAAAGCAGAGCAAAGAGTATGGGTGGAAGTGTAAAGGGAGATAAGGTCAGAGATGTAAATTGGAGAGGAGTGGGGGAGGGCTTTGTAAGTGAGTGTGAGAAGCTCGAATTGGATTCTGAAGGGAAGGGAAGCCAGTGAAGGGCTTGTAAGAAAAGGGAAGTGGATGAAGCATATTTGGTGAGAAGATGAACCAGGCAGCAGCATTGAGGATAGACTGGAAAGAGGAATTTGTCAGGGAAGCCACACAGGAGGAGTTACAGTAGTGCAGTCTAAGAGATGATAAATGAGGGGATAAGGATCTTAGTAGCATCGTGTGTAAGAAAGGGTCTGATCCTGGAATTATTTTTAAGATAAAAATGGCATGCTTGTGAGAGGTGCTGAATGTATGGTTTTAGGGACAGGGAATATTTATGGATTACTGCAAGACAATGCACTTGGGTGATAGAGGAGTTAGTAGTGTGATCAATATTGAAATTGTGGGAGGTGAAGTTGTGTGGAAGGGTGGGGAAATGATCAGCTCAATCTTTGACATATGCTGGGATATCCAAGAAGAGATAGCAGAGAAATAGTTGGAGAGTGGGGCAGAGGTCAGGAGAGGAAAGGTAGATTTGAGTATCATCAGAATAAAGATGACATTTTAAGTAAAAAGAGCTAATGAGCACCTAAAGAGGACGTATAGAGGGAGAAAAGGAGAGCAACAAGAAGAGAACCTTAGGGGTTACCTACAGTTAGAGGAGACAGAGGAGGAGTGGTCAGAGTGGTAGGAAGACAGCCAGGAGAGGGAAATATCACATAGACCAGGGACATGAAGTATTTGCTGAAAGAGTGGTCCACAGTGTGAAAAAAGGGTGGTCCACAGTGTCAAAATCAACAGAGAGGTCAAGAAGATTAGGCAGAGAGTAGTGGCACTTAGATTTGGCAGCATGGAAGTCATTGCAAACTTTTGTGAGGGCAATATCAGTGGAGTGAGTGGAGAGGACAGAAACCAGACTGGATTGGGTAAAGCAGTAAGTGGAAGGAAAGAAAGGCAGTGAGGCAGTTGTAGAAAATACGCTTAAGGAGTTTGGAGGCAAAAGGGAGTATAGAGTAGTTGGAGAGGGTGTTAGGATAGAGTGTAGGTTTTTAAGAATAGGAGAGAAAATTGCATGCTTGAAGGCTGAGCGGACAGTACCAGATGATAGGGAGAGATTGAAAAGGTTGGCAAGATGGGATCAGGCAGAAGGAGAGAAGTAGCTCAGGAGGTGCAAGGGTCATGTGGTGAGGTGGAGGGGAGAGAGAGAGGACCATGTCTTCCTCACCAGATACATGGGAGAAAGATGTTAGCATTTGTAAGCGGGATGGGGAGGGTAGTTAGGGGAGAGGAGGTAACTGATACTCTGGTGAGATGTGATGTCCTGACATATGGAGTCAGTATTAGATGGTAAGTAAGTGGCAAAGTAAAATGCAGAGATAGGGGAGGAAGATGAAGTGGGGGTTGGCAGAGGAGGGAGTTGAAAGTAGCAAAGAGGCATTGGGGATTCGAAGACTGAGATGAGATGAGGTTCTTGAAGTATGAGTGGTTAACAAAGGAAAGGGCAGCAGTGAAGGATGAGGGCATAAGTTTAAAATGGAGGGAGCCTGCCTTAGTACGTGATTTCCTCCACTGTTGCTTGGCAGTACATAAACATTATTTACAGATTTTTTGGTGCATTTGGTGTGCCAGGTTTGAGGTGTTGATCTGTAATGGTGAATACTGGTCAGTGGAGTGAGTCAGCGTCGGACTGGCTGACCGGGGAAAGTGCTTCCGTCCATTTACGCCAGGACAGTGTTCAGTAGCACCCAGCTCTTTACACCCGCTACCTGTATTGCAGGTAATTGCAAGTGCGAGTGCAGAGAACCGGCTGCCTCTAAACATTGTTTCGGCATAAGTGGACCGGAAGCGGTTCCCCGGTCAGCCAGTCCGAGGCAGGAGTGAGTCAAGAGCAGAAGTAAGGAATGCATTGTATAGGGAAGTGGCTTTTTTCAGGGCATGAGATAGAGATAATAGGATATATAAGTGAATCAAACAGGGAGGATAGAAAAGTTATGTCAATAGCCTCAATGTTACACTTTGTGGAGTCTTAGGAGGTAGATATGCAGAATCAGAGAAAGATAAGTTAAAAGAGAGCAGGTGGTGGTCAGAGAGGGGAAATGGAAGTTGTTGAAATCAGAAATATCACAGTTGTGAGTGAATACCAGATCCAGTGAGCTCCCATTTACAAGGGAGGGTGAGGAGGTCCACTGGAAGAGACCTTGTGAAGATGTGAGGTTAAGGAGTTTAGAGGCAGGTGAGTTTGTGGGGATATTGAAAGGGATGTTGAAAACGTCTTGTCACGATCCAGGTAACTGGACGCCATTTTCTACCAGTTAGGTGTCTCCTGAGATTGGCTCAGCATGCCAGGGCTGGGTCAGAACTATGTCTTCTTTTACAGTTCATTTTTGTGTTACCCGCAGCGCTGGCTCAGCGGCCTTCTTTGTGTGTTCACTCAGCTTAGTATAGCGCTCCCAGCCCCGTTGGGCCCATCACCGCCGCACCCGTGATCCTGCGGCATGGAATCTGAGTGTGGCGTCCCCTGTGTGCCGCAGCTGCCACTGTCATCTCTGTGGCCACTGTGCGTATGTGGGAGAGCATGGAGTTCTCTGCTGCTGCTGCCTTCCGCCACCATTGTTGTTTGGCACATGGTACTGTCCCCTTCAAGCTCTGTCATGGGCACAGCCATGTTGGACAGAATCACATGTCACACTTCTCACCTATCCACAGCACTGCTGGTGCTTGTGTCTAATGGTCATCCAATGCCGGCTCACCAGTAGGTATAAATATCCTGTCCCAGCACCCAGGAAATTGTCAGTGCTTCAATTGTCTTTCCAGTGATTCCTGTCTTCAGCTTCACTAAAGACTCTCTCCCTCTTCAGTGCAGCGCAATTCTCCTGTGGTTACACCCTGCGGTGCAGCCTGACTCCCCTGTGATTATACTCTGCAGCGCAGTCCAACTCTCCTGTGAATATACTCTGTGGTGCAGCCTGTCTCTCCTGTGAATATACTCCGTGGTACAGCCTGCTTCACCTGTGATTACACTCTGTGTTGCTTCCAGACTCTCTTGCTTTTGCACCCTGCATGAGCAGAGTATATGACTTGGCTTCCAGTAGCTTTTTTCCAGCTGTACTCTGCTTCCACTACTCTCAATAATCTACCACTACAGCTAAGTGCTGTCCCTACGATCCCTACCATCACTTTAAAGCTTGTCTACGATCTCAAGCATCATAAAACACCTTAACCCAATTCCTAAGTTACTGGACTCAACCAGTAGGGATCCAGAGGCTCTTTGTTGGTTATTGTTTTGTTGCACCTTCTATGACTTTTATTATTTAATAAAACCCTTAAAGCTACCTCCAGTTGTCGTGGTCATGCCTTCGGGCATTGGTGCTGCAGTACCACTGCATGTCTAGGAGTCCCATCTCACCTCCTTAGTTCAGGTACCCATTAGGCCCTACTACTGAGGCTTCCCGTTACCAACACCAGCCCTCAGTTGTGACACACCTAAGATAATGGGAGGAATGTCAGCAGAGTAGAAGTGAGGAAGCCAGGAAGCAAAGTTCTAAAGGAATTTAGAAGGAATGCCAGGGGGGGTGGTAAATGACAGCAACTCAAAGATGAACAGGCTGGAAGAGGAGTATGGAATGGACCTCAAATGTAACGAATGTAGGGGATGGTTCTGTGGATAGGAGTTGGTAGATGAATTTCTCCAAAAATAGTGAGAGGTAGATGAGATGATCCAAAAATAGTGGTACAAGAGCACAGTGCACCAATAAGCAAACAAAACCATGCAGGGGACCACAGGAATGAGGGTTGAGTAGTATAGCCTGCAGTCTCTATGCTTCGTGGCTAAGGGTCGACCAGTGTCTCAGAATGGTAGCAATTAAATGTGTGGTGTAGAACAGTGTCCTCCAAGCCTGTAGTGTGCCCACAGCAATAGCCAGCAGCCCACAGGGGGATATTGAGTGTTTGAGCTTGGAACCATATCAAATATCTGGGCAGGGAACTGTTACTCACTGTGACCTGGTGCTTCTACTGTATTAGCTGCCCCAAGCATGCTTTGTCCCTCACTGGGTCTGTCAAGAGCAGGGTAGCCTGTGCCATCAGGCACACAGCATTGCAGTCCAGCAGTCACAATATGGTGTCCCAGTTTCCATGCCGCCTAGCGGGTCCCGAGCGGCAGCGGCCGCACACAGTAATGGGTGACAGGGATGGTCTCCTCTCCCACCTGGTGTATAGGCCATCTGCCGAAGATGCCACGTTCCGATGATGCGGTCAGTTACAGGCTACTGCATGCACCGCGGTCCCGTCTCCACCAGTGACGGGTCACAATGCATAATCCAGTCCCTGGACCGACTGACAGGAGTAGGCCATGGCTGGCAGAATGCCAGAACCAAAGACACCACCACCCCCTTTGTCTCTCCTACAAGCGGGACACCGGTAGCGGGTAATAGAGAGCCCTGATAAGCTTGGGGTGCACAAGTTAGAGCTTATTCAGTCTCAAATTAGTGGAGCTCCAGTTCCACACATCTCTTCCAGAAGGCTCCCAAGCCATGCCGCCCGCAGTCTTGTCATTTTATGGTGTGGTCCTATCATAAGGACCTCTGTTTTATTTAGATTCAGTCGCAGCCAACTGGCGCTCATCCACTCCTGGAGCTCAGCTAGACAGCCATTTAGGGTTGTTATGGGTTCTCAGTGCCAGGAGCAAAGGACAAGTTCAGATGTGTATCATGTGAATAGCAGTGGTAGACCAGGCCATGGCACCTGTTTATTTCACCTAGTGGGAGCATGTATACTGCAAACAGCATGGGAGATAGTATAGAAGCTTGTCAGACATCACATGGCAATGGCACTGATGGTGATGAGTATACTCCAGACAAAACTCTTTGTGACCTGCATGTGAGAAATGATTTGAACCAGCTTAAGACTTTACCATCAAGTCCACAGAAATTTATCAGGCGCTCATTTTGAATCACATTGTCAACGGTATCAAATGCAGCAGATAGATCCAAAATGATTAAGATTGAGCAGTTACCTCTGTCTCTTGCCATCAAAAGATAATTTAAGACACACACCAGGACTGATCAGTGCTGTCTTCTCCTGAATCCTGTTTGGAATGGATCATAAATATCATGGGTTGTCAGGTGGGTTTCCAGTTGATTTGCATGGTAGAATGAGATAAAGGAAGAGACATACAGCATACAATGTACATATCAGAAGCAGTAGTTAATACTTCTGTTGCATCTGGTTGCCAAGTGTCAGTGGGAGCAATGAATTGGGGGAAGACCCTGCAGGTGCAAAACATGGGGATTTGAAGTTTGTCATGGATACTGCCTGAATCTTTATAGAGGCATCATACAGGCGTTTAAAGAGGCCACACAGATTGTACACCTGAGCAACCTGACATTGGGGGACATTCAGACCTGATTGATTGCACGCTGCCTTTTTTTGCAGCCGTGCGATTGGGTCTGAACAGCGCATGCATGCGGTCCGCAATGCGCAGGCGCATCGCTGGCCGGTGACGGGGGTTGCCAGGCAGCGACGAATCTAACAAAGAAAGCGATTGCACCGGCGATCACAAGAAGATTGACTGGCAGAAAGCGTTCATCGGCGGCAACTCACCATTTTCTGGGAGTGTCCAGGAAAACGCAGGCGTGCCAGACCGTTTCCAGGGAGGATTACTGATGTCAGCTCCATCCAGGTTCTTTGCAGCGGCTGAGTAAGTCCTGGGCTGTGAAGAAACTGCACAAACTTTTGTTTGTGCAGCTCACTGCACAGCCCATCGCACCCCTGCAAAGCGATTACCCCCTCCCCTGTAGGCGGCGATTACCTGGTCGCAGCAGTGCAAAAAACAGCCTGCGTACGACCAGGGGGTCAATTTACTAAGATGGGAGTTCTATTTAAGATGGGTTGTTGCCAAAGCAACCAATCAGATTCTACTTCTCATTTATCTAGCACCTTCTAGAGGATAATACATGGAATCTGATTGGTTGCTATGGGCAACATCCCATCTTAAATAGAACTCCCATCTTAGTAAATTTACCTCCAGGTCTGAATTAGGCCCATTGTCCCATCCACTCCCCCTTGCATTACCTGACATCCTGCAGTAGCGCTGATGGCAAGAGAAACAAAGTAGAGGGTGATGCAGACCTTGTACTGGCCCTATTAGAAAAGGGCTGTGGGTAGAAGACCTTGCCTGTCTACAGTAGTGACAATATTCCTCCCCTGATGAGAATTGAGTGCTCAATATTGTCAAATACAGCAGGGTGGGGGCCTTATATTAAGCATTGACAAAACTCATTATTTAGTGGACTTTCAGTGATCTCTTGAAGACGGAAGTGTTCATAAAAATGTATGAGGGAAGGAAATGTGTTAAGCCAGTATAGGGAAGTCTGTTAAGAAGCTCAGAGGGTAGTGAAAGTTTAGAGATGGGACTGTAATATTGTTTTTTTTTTTTTTTTATAAAAAAAAAAGCACAACTTTCAATATTGATGGAAATACAGTACATATACCAGTGGACTGAGAGAGATTATAGATGTTATCTGAGAATGGGATGAGCTCAGGAGAGTGAAAGTGACTGGTTTATGAGGGGATGGGGTAGAGTGGATATAAACTACTGCATGGGTGTAGGTACAGTGGGTGCAGGGAGCTGCCACTGATGTGGGTCACAGAGCTTAGGGGGTCCTGGACCCAAATCATAGAGATGTCTGCCAAGTCATAGAACTGGTTGCTAAGCAAATGGAACCCAGCCTGCAAAGGTTTGCTCATCAGTGCTCATTTAGATGGCAGAGCAGTAAGGCTCCATGCTTTTGTTTCACGTTAACAGGCACAGTTGAGCTAATCAGTGAAAAGTACAGATGTGTCCTTTTAAGTCTTTAATGTAAAAAATTTAAGAAAAAAACAAAACATAAACTTGGCATTTCTATGGAGCATATAATGAGCAACCGCTGTGAATAGAGTAGTCTCCTAGAAACATTAGGGTGGGGCCCCCTTCAATATGTGGCTACTGGGTCATAAAGATCAGGCTAAGCCCCTACACTACTGTATGTTAAAAGGGAAGATGAAGAAGAGCGTTGATCATTTATTTCAATTTGTGATATTATATGTAGCGAAGAGGATAGATTTGAACCTATGCCAGTCTGCAGAGCGCATTTTACAGGCGTTGCAGAGTGGTACGCATTTCAGTCACGTGCGACTGATGAGACATAACTGCCCTGTGACAAGACGTTTGCATTTCAGTCAAGCTCAGTGAGGGAATGTCAATGCAACTGTAGGCTATATCCCATGTGTATGTCATTGGCACCAAGTAAAGGACGGCTGAAGTGCAACTTTGGGATCCCATCTGCTCTTCTGTTATTACAATTACATGATCTGGGACATCTGTTTCAACAGAGGATATACAACAGCTACTGGACAACCTACAGTATTACTTTTACAAGGGCTATATCTCGTTCAGTACTTTACTAGCTGTACTTATGATAGTGGCCATTTTTGTTACTCTTAAACCTCAGTCAACTATATTTTCTTTGTTCAACACATTCATTCTGTCCATAAGTCTAATGCTTCTACCTTCATAAAATAATAGTCATATTTTTTAATAATAGTGCTATTTGATTGGACATGTTAGCAGCTGTAGTATTACAATTAGATTGCAAATTCAATGTCTCTGTTAGCACATAGCCACATGGCACAATACTGACAAATGTTCGGGTGCTGGTTATATAAAGGATGAAAAAAATTATTGTAATAATAATAATAATAATAATAATTTTCTTTATTTTTAAATTATTATTTATTTTTCTTTATTTTTATATTATTGTTGTTATTATTATTATTATTATTATTATTATAACTATTGGCATTGTTATTATTATTATTATTATTATTATTTACTTTATTTTGATATTATTATTATTATATTTATTATTATTATTATTATTATTATTACTATTCATTTTTCTTAATCTATTCTTTATTATATTATTATTATTATTATTATTATCTGCTAACTTTACTTATGTGAAGGAAATTAATACTTTAACATTTCAACGATTTGAAATATTAGAATTATACATTTGACCATATCAAAACTAAAATGTTTGGTTTTCGCTAACATTAAAATAGCCTAGGGACTCCGGCTTAATGGCAAAACTAATAAGACGCTGCCAGTCTCATTGCACAATACAAACCACTGATAATACAGTAATAAGATGAGGGATGTATGTGAATCTCGTTATACAGAACAACACTAGGAAGCCACAGGTCTCTTTGGGATTAATGGCAACTCTCCAAACTCAAAGGTTTAATTAGATTACTGAGAAACAGACTGAAATAATTGCAAGTGTTAATGATGTTGTACAATGCACAATGCAATATAGCGATACAGATATTTTGCCTAACAACCTAGCTAAATTAATTCCACAAGGACTTCTCTGTTACAGAAACACAGTCTAGAGATTTCTAATTAGTTCATGTCTTCTGCTTATACAAAGTTTATCACTAACGAGCTGATGAAGTCATCACTTTCTTTTACCTGCAGAATTAAAAGATCAGAGCCCTGACATTGTTTTTTACAAGTTCAGTTAACTCTTCTCATAGATCCTTGTTTATACTGTAACATTACAGAGATGTACTGTATTACAAGAACAAAACCACATTAAGGATAGAAATGCTTTACTCTATCATGTTGAAAAAAAGCATTAATGTTGTGGTAATATAAAATAAATATTGTAACACAACCACATTAAATAATGGAACATACAGATTGCCTCACTTTGTTATATGTTAAGATCATTTCATAATAATAATAATAATAATAATAATATTAATAATAACAATAATAATAATAATAATAATGATGATAATAATAATAATAATAATAATACTACAATAATATTAATAATAATATTAATAATAATAATAATAATAATAATAATAATAATAAGAATTATTATTATTATTATTATTATTATTATTATTATTATTATTTTATTTATATAGTGCTTTTTTCCATAGGACTCAAAGTCGCTTTACACACATCAAACGTAATACATAGTACAGTACAAGGATTTAGTATTACAGCAAGTAAAAGGATCACACAGAAATAATTAAAAACCACAAAATCTAAAGGACAGAATAAACACAGTGCAGGGTTGGTGCAGACATTTTGTGTAATAACTATCACTGGTTTTATATTCTACCCACAAAAGGTACCAGGTGAGGCAGCCATTTTGGGTTCACTATGTAAGATTACTCTGGGTGGAATAGGTCACATGTAGAAGAGATGACACAAAATGGGTGGTTGGGACAACCTAACACTCAGAGCAGGGTCCTTAACAAAACCATCAAGTCCATGTATTTTTCATCCCATTCATTGGTGCACTAGGTGATGCAGCCATGTTGGACGCACTGCAAATGTTTCACTATGGGAGATAAGCCATACAAAGACCCAAAGCATATACAGTATGCGAGAACTAAACACATGTGTAGTAGTATGGTATACCCTGTATGAGTCGATCCACGTGTGGCACATCCCAACCACAGGAAAACCATCCAAGGCAGCCATCTGTAGTGAAATACATACAGTAGGTTGCTGCCCTGGCAGGTCGTGCAGACAGTGGGTATATAGCATACAGGCATAGTATACTTTTGGACAATAGCACATGGTAAAACAACGTCAGTAGCTAAGATACAAAATAATGGTAGATAGAGTGATGGTAATTAGCAGTAAAAGTAAATGAAAGTAAAGCATCTCCGGCATTGCATCTTCCAGCCAGTGGGAGCGTCGGAAGTGGAAGGAGCCCAAGTGAGACAGGTTGCTTCCCTGAAGCCAGGAGCACTGACGTAGCCTAGAGAGTGACTCACCAGCCTGCAGCAGGATGGAGTGGGAAGAAGCTGTGGCAAGAAGTCCTTCCAAGATGGAGGATCCAACAGTGCAGTCGCCAGGCCTACAGGAGCTGCAAACAAAGTGGACAGCTGGTGGCAGGGCGTCTTGAGAAGTAAACAGACACTATTCATTTGGGTACTAATTACAGCTGAGAGGCAAAACAATGTAGAATGAGAAGTATAGGTTAGGACTCCAGTCCTTTAGGATGCTACAATACCTAGTATATGAAGTGCCTACTATAAGGTGCCAGCTTAAAATCAATAGTAGTGTTATACCTGTGTTAAATGTAAGGAAAACTGAAGGCCAATCAATAATATAACAGAAGGACTGCATTACAACCACAAAACTCTGGATCATTATGTGGCCTTTCCTCACCTCTACTATGAGAACTCCAGGATCAGCCGAACCACCTCTCCGGCTGAGAACATTATGTCTGCCCTCAGGCCTAACCCTCAAGATGAGCAGGGAGCTGCGGGGGGAGCATAAGGTAGAGGCTCAGCAGGGACACCTCCATCAGACTTGAGTGTGCTCCCTACATTCTCACACCCACCGTACTGCCCACATTCTCATACTCATCTGTTTTGTCTACATTCTAATACCCACCTGTACTGCCTAAATTCTCAAACCCACCCATTCTGCCCACATTCTCAAACCCACCCGTACTTCCTACATCAGTCTTTTTCAACCAGCGTGCAGTGGCACACTAGTGTGCCGCAACCAGTTGCAAGGTGTGCCGTGGAGTCAGTCGCTGCCTGCACCTTCACAGCAAACTGTGGCCCAGGCTCTTCTTAGAGGATCAGACTGTGACCTATGCCTTGAAGACACGGCGGTGTGACATCATAGGTCATGGCCGCCACATCTCACAACCCAGCAAACCCACTCGCCTGCATATACAAGTTCCTGCCCGCATCCACAACTTTCCCTGCCCACCCACATCCACACTGGCCCGACCAAACGCTGCTCAGTATTTGCAGCACTCCACTATGAACAACCCCCGCCACTAAGGGACAGGGAGGAGGACAGCTGACAGGTACGGGCTAATATTTGTTATTTTATTTCTCCTGTGGGGAGCAATAGGATTTATGTGGGGAGCAATATGATTGATTTATGTGAGGAGCAATAGGATTTATGTGGGGAGCAAAAGGATTTATGGGGGAACAATGTGACTAATTCATGTGGGGAGCAATAGGATTTATGTGGGGAGAAATGTGATTAATTTATGTGAGAGCAACTTGATTTATGTGGGGAGCAATGTGATTGATTTATTTGGGGAGCAATGTGATTAATTTATGTGGGGAGCAACATGATTTATGTGGGGAGTTTTTTCTGTGTATGCCAATGTATGTATGGTTTTTGTCTTTTTTTTACTGTGAGGGCCAATGTGTGTATGTGTGTGTGTGTGTGTGTGTGTGTGTGTGTGTGTGTGTGTTTTTCCCCGTGGGGAACTGATGGTTTGCCTTGGTGATTTTAAAACACTATTTGGTGTGCCGCTAGTTAAAAAGGTTGAAAATCACTGGCCTACATTCTCATACCCACCCATACTGCCCACATTCTCATACCCATCCATACTGCCCACATTCTCATATCCACCCGTACTGCCCACATTCTCACACCCACTCATACTGCCCACATTCTCATACCCATCCATACTGCCCACATTCTCATATCCACCCGTACTGCCCACATTCTCACACCCACCCATACTGCCCACATTCTCATACCCACCCGTACTGCTCATATTTTCATACCCTTTCGTACCATGATGTAATCCCAATTTTCCTTCTGCCACTGGTTACCTGCAAATGCTTTTTAAACCTGTTTTTTTCCCTCTTACACCCCACTGTCTGCTTTTCCTGTAATGTGTAAATCCACTGATTGCACACCCTGCCATTGTGACCTTTATACAGTGTATATCATACTACTACTATACAAGTGTCAGTTTTCCCATATACTGTATGCACTGGGCTCTTGTAGGGCTCACCTCCCAACGTGTAACCTTTGTAGTGCGCCCAACATGGCTGTCTCATCTAGTATGCTTGGGGATGGGATAAAAAATACATGGACTTGGTGGTTTTGTTGGGACCTACTCTGAACTTTAGGAACTCTGAACATTAGGACTCTGCAATCTTCCCATTTTGTGTTATCCCTCCCCATTTTGTGTTGTCTCTTCTAGGGGTAGACAATTCCACCCAGGGTAATCCTACGTAGTGCTCCCAAGATAGCTGCCTCACCTGGTACCTTGTGAGGGTGGAATACACAACTCTTGGAAGTTATTACCCAAGATACCTACACCAATCCTGCATTATGCTTACTATGTGCTCAAGGTTCTCTTTTATGTCTGGGTGGCTTGTCTATTGCTGCTTTACTTAAATCTTTTGAACTATGGTGGTCATTCCGAGTTGTTCGCTCGTTGCCGATTTTTGCTATGCTGCGATTTGTTGCTAAATGCGCATGCGCATGGTACGTAGAGCGCATGTGCTAAGTTATTTAACACAAAACTTAGTAGATTTGCTGATGTTTGTGCGGCGCTTTTCAGTCGCACTGCTGATCGGTGAATGATTGACAGGAAAGGGGCGTTTCTGGGTG
Source organism: Pseudophryne corroboree (assembly GCF_028390025.1). Taxonomy (NCBI): domain Eukaryota; kingdom Metazoa; phylum Chordata; class Amphibia; order Anura; family Myobatrachidae; genus Pseudophryne; species Pseudophryne corroboree. The sequence continues at coordinate 13,746,866 of NC_086449.1, forward strand.
GTAACTGAGCCTTTTCCGTGAGTGTGCTAAAAAATGCAGGCGTGTCAGGGAAAAACGCGGGAGTGTCTGGAGAAATGGGGGAGTGGCTGGCCGAACGCAGGGCATGTATGTGACGTCTAACCAGGAACTAAACGGACTGAGCTGATCGCTATCTAGGAGTAGGTCTTGAGCTACTCAGAAACTGCAAGGAAATATTTAGTAGCAGTTCTGCTAATCTTTCGTTCGCTATTCTGCTAAACTAAGATACACTCCCAGAGGGTGGCAGCCTAGCGTGTGCAATGCTGCTAAAAGCAGCTAGCGAGCGAACAACTCAGAATGAGGGCCCATGTGCATTGTTTTTGATGTCTGCAAAGTTCCTTGAGTCCTGATGGAGAAAGTGCGCTATATAAATAATATTATTATTAGTAGTAGTAGTAGAGGTAGTGGGCCAAGAGGATACACAGCATGCAATACACAGCTTTACCACTGGGTGGCGATTATTCCACTAATGAAAACTACAGTACAGTGTTGAATAGCAGTGGCTGGATACGGAACTACAGAAAACTGTACCATGTAGCAAGCCCTGAGAAGCGGGCCAGTGCACAGTAAATACAGTAATTATTTTTGTAATACAGTAATACTGCAGGGTAGAGTACAAAATCACTGGAATGGCAGACACCCAGTGACAACATGCCTTACAACTGAACGCTGCCCTGGTGCGCTCTATAAAATGACTCCTGCAATAAGTAGAAATGTGAACACAGAAACAGATTTGCTCAGCGTCTCTGACTCACACAAAGAAAAGCACAGATCAGAGTTCTACACAGCTCTTACAATCAGTGATAGAGTTTGGACACACAGCACTATAAAAAAATTACAATGAGCGACATTACTATGTCACTGCAGGTGTCAGTCACCTGTCTCCGTGGCTCTCTTGGCATAGTGATATCGCCGATAATTACCATGCCAGTGAGCTAGGGTTCCAATCCCACAAAGGACAAGGTGTTTTGAATAACAATTTAGAATACTTTTCCGTTATTAATTTTATGCTGGCTATACTGTACAGCATGGGTGGATTAAGGCAGGGGCGACAGGGGCGGCTGTCCTTGGGCCCCCACACATTTGGTGCCCCCATACTGTTCATTGTTAAGTGGAGATCGGAGTCTTCTTCCGGCGGCTCAGCTGTTCAATAACACCGGCCACCGAGCAGCTCCTCCAGTCACAGTCATTCTCACTGGATAGTGAAGGAGAATTCCGTGAGACAGTGACTGTGTCAGATCCAGCGTGCTGTCCCTGCTGGCCGATATATATATACACAACCTTTTCAAGATTGGCACTTTCCCCTCCTTATAAACATAATCGCCGGGTGCCCTCAATTTCATATAGTATGTATACCAAAGAGAAGCAGGAGGTGGCATTCACAGATGAGTTATAAGAAAAACAGACGCTCAAGTGATTCTCAACATTTCAATTCTGCTGTGGTAACTCCTGATGAAAATTTCCACAGCATAATAGAAACATTGAGAATCACTAGAGCGTCTGTCGTTCTCATAACTCAGCTGTGAGTGCTGCCTCCTGCTTCTCTTTGCTATCTATATATATATATATATATATAAAATCCAAAGGTACTAGTTACATACATTTGCAAATATTTGAGTAGCCACCAGGCCCCGACAAGGGAGCCGCCAGATGCTTGGCAACTGGGATGCTGCAAGCAGGCACCATTCCCGGTTGCTACACAACCAGTTAGTGTGCTAGTTACCCTCTATGGGAATGTGCAGCAGTGCCGCTACACATTTTTAAGTTACTGTAATTATGTATCTCTGCTGTTGCAGGGAGCTGATTGGTTCAAACCACTGGTCCCTGTTCTCTACATTGTATCGTTGTCCTGTCGATATTCTGTTGGAATCTCTGCCAGTCAGCATCCATAATCCTGCTTTGCCTGCCATTACCCAGGCTTGGTGTGGCATTCTCTATCTGTCAATTCTAGACCCCCGGCTGGGAGCTTGTGTACCATCTGCACGGTTTCCACCTGCCTAAAAAGAGGCTTATCCAGTTCATGCCTCATAACTTAGCATTCCTGGCCCTCACTTTCAGCAGTCTTTCAGTAAAACTCAGGGTCTTCAGATTATTGGGTGAGCTCCTGCTGCTGGAGGTATTAAGTCCAGGCAGCCCCCTAAGTACCGACGTATGTGTCCAGTACTAAGGGAACAGTGGGGGGATGTTATTGGCAGAAGAACCTTTTGAGGGCTCTAGGAGTCTCATCCCAATAGTACCGGACATCCCCACAATATCTTGCAAGTCCAAGCATACGCACACTTATCAAGTCAAAGAATCTTCACGTTCATTAAGTTCAAGTATCTTCTGGTTCATCAAGTCCAAGTTCTTCATCACTCATCCAGTCCAAAAACAAAATTCTAAGCAAGTCCAAGAGTCTCGACGCCTAGTGAGTTCAAGGTTCCTAACAATGTATCTATAGAGGCACAAGTATATAACCCTATACAGGGCTGGCCTGAGGCTAATTTATTTGGTCAGCAAATATATACTTTGGTGCCTCACTAAGTACTTTTGCATGTGTTGAAGGTTCACGCCTAAAGAAATGAAGGGAGCATGGTCTCATGAGAAAAGCCCAGTTTTAGTGCCCTTTACACATTATGCCCACCATAGTTATGCCCCTTACTAATTATACACATAGTAGTATTGCCCCATACACATTTTCACATTATGCCCACAGTTGTAGTGCCCATTACACATTATGTCCACCATAGTAGTGCCCCTTACATATTATGCCCCAGTAGTAGTGTCCCTTACACATTATACCCACAGTAATAGTGCCACATACATATTTACACTTTGTGCCCACAGTTGTAGTGGCCCTTACACATTATGCCCATGGTAGTAGTGCCACTTACACATAATGCCCACTGTTGAATGCCCCATACACATTATTCCCACTGTTGTAGTGCCAGTTACACATTAATTTATTACCAAAGTATTACCTGATATGTCCCCTGTGCAGGGTATGCTCAGAGACTCAGAGAGCAGCAGTAGTTTTGGCTCCACTATGCCATGCTGGACACTACACTACAGTACTATGAAGGATCTAGCAAAAAAAACTATCACTCTCAACAGTACAGCAAGAGTTTCTGAGAATGGTAGTTTATTTTGCATTTCTTCACAGTACTGTAATGGTGTGTGCTGTTAGACACAGCATGGTGGCACCAACACCATTGCCTGTTCAGAGAGTCCCCAGGCAGGCAGTGCCCAGTGGCAGCATAGCAGATAGGCCTGGTCTTACGCATGTCACTTGTGCAGCTGAGCCAGGGTGCCCTCTTCTATGCTGTGCCCTACTCGGCTGTGTACCCAGCATATGCATAAAATCAACCCTGATCCTTTAATGTATATTAGCAACCACATACTGTACATAGGGGCTGTGTAATAAAGAGCTTGTTTTAATTAGAGGAGGTGCAGGTGTGCACCTTTAAGTTATAACAGTCTCCTGAAAGGGACATTTTTGAAGTAGGTGCACCACAGTGTTGTACAGGCTCTGGCTGCTGGTTCCAAAAGAGTACTCGGTAGTGGGAGTGCTGCGGTGTAATTTAAGTGCTGCTCACTAGTTTCTACTCACTGCCGATAGAGCTCTAACCTCTTGCCGGCTGCTCCTGCTGGAACTACTCCTGGCTCTTGAGTGAAGTAGTCCCCAGGCCACATTTTCTGAGCTCACTCTCAGTCTCTCTCTATATTGGAGCTCTGGCTCACTCTCACTCTCTCTATATGAGAGATCTGGCTTACTCTCACTCTCTCTCTATATGGGAGCTCTGGCACAGGTAAAAAAGATTTTACCTTTCAAACTGAGTCCTCTTGGGCCTATTTTCATGGGAGGGCCTGTAGCTGCAGCTCCATCTGCCCCATGGTTAATCCGACCCTGCCAGAAATACCTTATATGCATCGCTATGCGAATAGAATGCACAAGCAGCTTGTACTGATAAAACTGATATGTGGCATGCCTATATTCTGTGTGCGAGAACATTTTTTTTCAATTTTTATTTAATATAGTTTTAAAAGTATTTTTTTTATATTATATTATGCACATCTACAGAAGGGAACGCCTTGTCAAAAATTGGGGGACACATTATTTTAGTAAAAAAAGTAAATAAATCTGCCTCAATGACTGTAATCAAATGAATGTGCAACTTCCAATATTCCAAGCAATTGATTTACAGTTTCTTGAATATTCAAATGTTTTATAAGCCACAGGAAGAAGCCTTTTGGAGGGTGAAGGGATGTGTTACATAGAGAGCACATTCAGCGATGCCTGCTGGGCACTCTCTCACCTCTCCCGCTCATGCTCTGTCCCGGTGTGCTGGCAGCCGTGAGTCCTGACTCTCTCTTCCTCCTGCTGCTGTGGCTGGTGTTCCACGTGGGGCTGGCTACGGATACCACTATGTTACTTCCGGGTTCTCCTTCCACTAAGAACCATTGGACACTCACAGGAAATGGCATCAGTGGGGAGGAACCAATCCACTGAGACCCAGGCATAATAAATATCCTTCATTAGCACTTCCTGGTGTTGACCATAGCCTGCTAAAGGCTCCAGCAGTGTCTCCCTGTTCCAAGTACCTGTCCATGGACTCTAGTGCAATACTATCTGGCACTCACTGACCTTGCTCCTGTAGCCGCAGGCCAGCTTTCCAGTCTGGAATCAAATCCTCTAGCTGTATCCTGGTTTCCTGCAATCCAGACCTGTTCACAGTCTGTAATCAAGTCCAGCAGCCATGTCCCGGCTTCCTTGCAATCCACAGCTTCTTACTGTCTGGAATTAAGTTTCTGCAGACGTCTCCTGGCTGTTTCGCTAACCAGCTCCTCTTCATCAATCCAGATAATTTTGCAACTCAACCTAAACCCTCATTGCTGCATTTTAAACCATCTGCATCTAGTTATATTGCATGAAGAAGTCCTTTATTAGGCCAGCAAGCTCCCTGCCCAAGCTCCCACGCTCCTCCTCAGCAGCCACCCCTAGACTGGATCCATAAATCAAACCTTGTCTGACAGTAAGCACTGAACAAATGGATTTGGCAGGTAATTTTGGAGGAAACTCTGCATCTCATAGCAGCATGATTGGAAGGATTGGAAGCTACACAATGGCAGTTGGTACAAGTCCTGAGTGACTTTTCTGCACACCAAGACAACCTGTAGTCTTCCATAGCTATCTCTTTTGCAACTTCTCATCCTGCTGAGACCCCATCCTCCAGTACAGAGGTCATTCCTTTGCCTGCCTCTTCTAGCATCAAGTTACCAACTCCAGGTAAATTTGACAGGTTCTCCCAAACACTGTTGAAGCTTTCTTAACCAGTGCAATGTCCATTTTACTCTGCTCACAACTAGCTTTCCCACAGCTAAAATTTAAGTGTCCTACATCGTTTCTCTTCTCACTGGCTCTGCACTAGATTGGGTGTTGCCTCTCTGGGAAAAGTCTGTTCCTTTGCTTGAAGATTATGACAAATTCATTAAGAGGCGCCGAAAAATCTTTAATGAACCAGGAAGTTCCACTTCCACCTCAATTGATATTATACGGATTCGAAAAAAGGAACTTGAAATATTTGACAGTACATTGGCCCTCATTCCGAGTTGTTCGCTCGCTAGCTACTTTTAGCAGAAATGCAAACACAAAGCCGTCGCCCTCTGGGAGTGTATCTTAGCATAGCAGAATTGCTAACGAAAGCAATTTCCTTGCAGTTTCTGAGTAGCTCCAGACCTACTCCTAGATTGCGATCACCTCAGTCCGTTTAGTTCCTGCTTTGACGTCACAAATACGCCCTGCGTCCGGCCAGCCACTCCTCCGTTTCTCCAGCCACTCCTGCGTTTTTACCTGGCACGCCTGAGTTTTTTAGCACACTCCCTGAAAACGGACAGTTTCCGCCCAGAAACACCCACTTCCTGTCAATCAGCAGAGCGATTGAAAAGCTTTGTTCGCCTGTGAGTAAAATAGAATAGTTTTGTGTAAATTTGCTTAGCGCGTGCACCCTGCTGTGCATACGCATGCGCAGAACTGCCGGATTTAGCCTATTAGCAATTCTGCTAAAATTAGCAGCGAGCGAACAACTCGGAGTGAGGGCCATTGTGCAATTCCAAACACTAGCTTCTGAGCTTCCTTGGAACATGGGTGCTCTGTTCTCTGCCTTTTGGAATAATTTATCCGAAAGCATGAAGGACAAATTCGTTTCTCGGGGATTTCCATGAAAATTTGATGAATTAATGACTCTCTGTAACAGAATTGATCTCTGTATCTGGGAATGTACTTTGGAGAAGTCTAAAGTCAACCATCCTCGGTCCTACTCATGGCCTGAGACACCAACTCCTGAGGATGAGCCTATGCAGGACAATCAGTTCAACATATCTGCTCATAACGGCAGCGAAGAGATCAGCTCAATTTATGCTTCTACTGCGGTAATGCATCTCATATGATTAATTCCTGTTCCAAGCATCTCAGATAGATTATATAGAGGTTTGTTAATTAAAACGTGGATATTATAAGTTTGATCTCCTATAAATGCTATGTAATATATGATGTTACTATTTCTAGAGTTAGTTGAGTAATATTCTTCTGTTCTGTTTCTCTCTAGTTATAATATAGTATGCTCATTAACAGAATTGGTAGTTGTTTGAGTGGTTATTGTGTAATTGCAAATGTAAAGATTGATGGCATCTTTGTGATTGGGAGATAACATCCATACTGGTAAACTGTGTTAATTAGATATAGTTTATATATTTGCTAATCTAGTCTGAATTGTCTTGGCTTTTTTTCTCCCTAACCTCATATCCCCTCATTTCTAACAAAATCTACCTTGAATTGAAATTTCTGCAACCATCAAAACTTTTTGCTTGAAACTAAATAACTGCCATTAAGCACTCACATCTATCACCTACTGTATATTTCTGCAATTGTACTGCTCTGTCCTTCACTCAGCCCCCACTCACTTTTTCAACTTTCCATCCCTATTTACATCATCCACACTATGTCCAGGCTGACAAAGCTCCCCAGTGCTCCTTTTCTACCTAATCCTTTATCCCCCACCCCCGGTACCCCCTATATCCTTTTCTCATAGTCTCCTACATCTCATCCTCTCTTCCCTCCTCTGTCTCCCATTCTCCCCTCTGATTCACTTCCCATCTTCTCCTGTTGCCCCACTGTCATTCACTTTTGCCTCACCACTTAGCCCAGCTCCCTCCCTCCTCTCCTTGTTCTCTCACATCACCTTCAGAAGAACTGTACTCTCTCTGTGACCAACTCTTGCAATTTCCCATCCTAGCTCGGGAACCAGCATCATAACTAAACCCTCTATATATCTGTTACAGCAATCCTGATAAATCATTCACATTTCTCCCACAAACTCATACCCCTATCCTGTGCCCTCTGGAATGCCAGATCTGTTTGTAACAAACCAGTCCCAACCCATGACTTTCTTTTATCTCCAATTCCCTGCATCTCCTAGCCATTATTGATGATTCCTGGATTACCCCCTTTTACACTACTTCTCCAGCTGATATCTCTGCTGGGGGCCTCTCAGTGGTGAGACCTGGGTGTATCACCATGGTGGTGGTCTTGGGGTCCTTTTAAACTCAAGCTACTCATACTGGCGGATTAGTGCTCCATCGTGGGATGACAACTGTCTTTACTCTGCAGTAGCAGTTGTACTATTATAGTGAACTATTTATGAAAAACCATCAGTGTGTACAGTCTATTGTTGTTTCCTCCACCCTCATCATCTGCCTACATTCGAAATGATAATTTCGTATATGGTCTGCCCGATCTAGAGTGAGCTTTTGAGTACTATCTTCAATCCACATGAGCTCCTTCCTCAGCAATATGGTGCCTTCATCACGATGCTGATGACTAGCTGCTGATGGCTATCCGATGACATGGGGGGGCATTGCACGATGATGATCCATACGTTTTTATAATACCAATGCTTGAGCAGTGACATCTGTTTTGTTATTTGTCTGCTGAGTGTATCTTATACTAATTGGTCCCATGGTGAGGGTCAAAAAAGCTAAGACCAAGCCGGAAGGGACTCCGAGATCTACTGGCTGCCACTTGTCTGATCTACGCAAGTTTTTTAAATCACCTAGTGCAGATCCAACTCCTGGCATCACAGTTTCTACTTCCCCGACTTTGTGCACATCCTCTGACAGCATGGCCTCACCTGGAGATACACAGCCTCCGGCAGACTCCTCTTTATCTAAAGAGATAAGCGAGGGGGCAAAGGATAGAACCCTGAGGGACACCAACAGGAAGGATGGAAGGGTGTAAGGTGGTGCCGGAGGTAGACAACGAGAAGGATCACTTAGTAAGGTAAGAAGAAAACCAGTCAACAACAGTGCGAGGCCAGAATTTTGGAGTGTGCAGAAGAGTAGAGAATGATCCACGGTGTCAAAGGCAGCAGAGAGGTCCAGAAGGATAAGCAGAGAGTAGTGGCCCCTGGATTTGGCCGATAGCAGGTCATTGGTGACTTTCACCAGGGCAGTCTCAGTGGAGTGGAGTGGGCGAAAGCCAGATTGTAGTGGATCGAGGATGGAGTTATCTGAGAGGTAGCTTGTGAGATGACTGTAGACCAGTTGTTCAAGTAATTTGGAGGCGAACAGGAGAACAGAGTTGGGTTAGTAGTTAGTGGGTGATGAAGGGTCGAGGTTGTTGTTTTTTTGAGTATAGGTGAGACCAGAGCATGTTTGAATGGTGAGGGGAAGATGCCAGTAGAGAGCGATAGGTTAAAGAGGTGAGCAAGGTGGGAGCAGACAGTGGGGGAGAGGGAGCGGAGAAGACGGAAGTTAAGGGGGTCCAGGGGGCAGGTGGAGGGGAGAGGATAAGATGAGGGAGTGGACTTCCTTGTCAGAAGTGGGACGGAAGGAGGACAGGGTGGAATAGATGGAGGGGAGGGATGATGGGGATGGGGGGGTAGCAGTGGGGTGACGGCGGAGGGTGAAGAAGGAGGCAAAGTCAGTGGCAGGATGGGAGGGGAGGAGGAGGAGGGGGGCGAAGGAGAGTGTTGAAAGTTTCAAAGAGACGGCGTGGACAGGAGGACTCAGAAGAGGTGAGTGCTTGGAAAAAGGATTGCTTGGCGAGGGAAAGAGCAGAGCTGTAGGAATAGAGAATAAACTTGAAATGGAGGAAGTCCGGCAGAGAGTGATATTTCCTCCAGGAGCATTCAGTGTAGTGTGCCAGGGTTGGGGTTTGAAATGGCAGAGGGGGACAGAGGAGAGGGGGGCCACAGAGTCGAGAGCAGCAGTTAGGGAAGAATTATAGAAGGAGGCCGCCTGGTTGGGACAAGTCATAGTGGAAAGAGGAGAGAGGAAAGTCTCAAGGGAGGACATGAAAGTAGGGTAGAGACCCGAGATTGCGTCTGGTGGTGGTGGGTCAGGGCATCGAGAGGAGGAAGGAGGATGAGAGGGTGAAAGAAAGCAGATGGTGGTCAGAGAGAGGGAAGGAAGAGTTTGAGAAATCAGGGAGATCACATTGGTGGGTGAAGACAAGGTCGATGGAGTGGCCGAGATTATGAGTAGGGGTGGAGGTCCATTGAGAAAGTCCAAAGGAGGTGGAAAGGGCTAGAAGATTAGTGGAAGCAGCAATAATGATGTCAATAGGGATGTTAAAGTCACCGAGGATGACAGAGGGGAGGTCAGAGGAGAGAAAGTGGGGAAGACACTTTCTCTCCTCCGACCTCCCTTCTGTCATATATATATATATATATATATATATATATATATGCACAATAATGTAACTATTGGTTTACTTGAATGCTCTTGGTATTAATATCAGTTTGGAAGGTGAAATGCCTTTCCTTCTTTAGCTTTCTGACAGAGTCAGCTTGTTTGGACGTTTGGAGCTACTCATCATGTTCTTTTTCCTGACTATTGGCCTTATTCAGGTTTGTTAGCAAACCAAAAATTTTTGCAATTGGGCAAAACCATGCTGCACTGTAGGTGGGGCAGATGTAACATGTGCAGCGAGAGTTGGATTTGTGTGGGGTGTGTTCAAACTAAAATATAAGTAGCTGTGTAGAAATTAAGCAGCCAGTTATTACCATGCAGAGAAATAATATAACTCACCCAAATATAAATCTTTCTGCATATGTTAAATATATCCCACCTGCAAATCAACATTATTTTGAACAATTGCTAACTTTTTTTGTTTCTGAAAAATTCACAGTGAATTTCTATAATAATAATGTCAGTACCCTGAATTATTTCTTACATGTACTAAGTGTTCCTTGTACCTTACCTTCTGGCCTGCAGGGGTTTCAGGATTTCTTTAAGTCTGTCAAAGTTAATGTAGATTTCAGCTTCCAAGCTACAGCATGTGTTTGTGTTCCAAGCTGGAGACTGATCATGCACCTGAGAATTTTCTGACTGTGGAGTTTGCAGACTCCTGATTACTGCAGAGTTAATGTCCAGCTGGAAGTGCTAGACCTGAACTGTATGGTAGTACTGATTGGTCAAACACCAACTGGAAGCCAGTCTGTGATCACATGATATAACCAGCCAATCTGCAGTCACTCAGGGGTATAAAGATCCTGTAAAAGCACTTCCTGATGTCAGTGCTTTGTTGTCATCCACAGATCTGCAGGGATTCTCTCTGAAAAATACTTGCCTATGGACTCCTGCCTGTGCTGTATCATCCTAGCACCCACTGACTCTATGCCAGCTCCAGTCAGCCTCAGTGTATACCAGTTCCAACCCGGTACCAGCAATTACCAGTTTCAGCCCAGTCTGAGTGTTTACCAGTTCCAATCCGGTTCCAGCCCGGATTCAGAATTTGTTTGTTCCATCCCTGCTTCACAGTCCGGTCCACAAGTCCTACAGCCATGTCCTGACTATCCTACAAACCAGTCCTGCATAGGGTTGCCAACTCATCCTTTTAATTCTGGACACATATTAATTACACAGGTTCTGTGGCTGATTAAAACCAGCTGAAATGGAGTCTTGAAGTCAGCCAGCCACAAAACCTGTGCAATTAATATGTGTCCAGAATTAAAGTGATGAGGTGGCAACCCTAGTCCTTCGCCACAGTCCATTACTCAAGTATTGCAGTTCATGCTACCAAGCCATAGTACGCATTATCCAGTCATTCAACAGTCTGTGTTTTCAAGTTTCACCTGTTCCAGCCTCAGTCTTTAGCAGTCCATGTTTTCAAGTTTCACTTATTCCAGCCTCAGTCTTCAGCAGTTCGTGTTTTCAAGTTTCACGCATTCCACTTCCAGTCTTTGGCATTTGTTTTTCCAAGTCTCATTCATCCAGTACCAGACTACAGCAGCTCTTCATTTCTAGCCACAGCCACACCAGAACTCAGTCTTCCACAGTTTGTGCTTTCAAGTCCCTTCAACTACAGTATCCATCCTCCTTGCTCCCATCCTCCTGAGGTTTCGTCTTCCTCAGTTTCAGTCGACTCACCAGATCCCTCTCACATTCCGGACTTGACAAATATTTTGTAATATTAAGGTTAGATGTATCAAACCTTATAAAGGATGGAGACATGGACAACTTGGCATAGCAACCAGTCCCCTTCCACCTATCATTTTGTGGAACATACTTGAAAAAATGCAAGCAAGAATCTGATTGGTTCTTTATGGGCAATGTCTCTTTTTTGTACTGTCTTTATTATGATGAGCCAACAGAAGATACAGTACCTGACATTTAGTTTTAATCATTGGTTTACTTTGTCCTATATTTCCAAATGATAACACTCATTTCCTTTTCCACACTTAATAAATGACTATACTGTAAGTAAAATGATGTGAATTGATACTTTTTTAAGGTAGATAGGTTTGTCCTACTAGTCAATGGCAGATACCAAAGTTTTTCTAGATACAGTACAGTAGATATCATTATATTTTATGTCACTTTGGCGGCCTTCATGCTTAAAGGGACATTCATACTGCATTGCTGAATTTCTCATTTGGATAGGAAGATAATTATTTTTTAAGTACTGTATAAACAATCAGAGCTTTTCTGTATTTAAAAAAAAAGTTATGGTATTGATAGTTACAGTTAAAGTCAGTTATTAATACGGTAATGTGTTATCTCACCCTATACCAAAATGCCAGCTTATTCTGCAGTACAGTATGTTTGTCTTACTGCTCTCAGCTGCCTGTCCACAGAGAACCCTTTATTACACACACAAGGGTTTTCATGTACTCTGTGATTTAAATCCCTATTGACCCATTCCATTTGTATACAATATTCCTTGCCACAAAACAGATAAAAGCATGAAGAACTGTAGAATCACTGTACACAGCACAAGTCTAACAGGGTCACTGTATACCAATGAATATTATTATGGTGGAACTGAGTCTTATCTTTATATCACAAACACGGTATGTACAGTACCCTAACACAACACAGCTCTGATTAGGGTACGTTGATGACATCTAAACCACCACTTTCACTGGGGTTTTCATACACATTCTACTGTATGCCGGGTAATTCTGTTATTATTCAAGCAAATAGGAGGCAGAGATTTTATTATTCCTGACTAGATTGATAACTTCCTTAGGAGTGTATGCAGCTTTTCCACACTAAGGGCCACTCAGAGTCTTACACATGACATTTGCCTCTGAACTTGCTGATGGGTAGATGCACCTGGGCTGCAACTGGGTGGATGTGTGGTCAGTGGGCATGTCATCAGCATGAAGAATTCATTGTGGGTTATTCAGGGGTGAGAAGCATGTGCAGAGATCCAGACGATTTCAGACTCCAAGGATAGGGCTGGTGCAAGTGATGATGGCCACTTCCTCAAGTGGATATAGAGGGGTGATGTGGATGCATAGGTGCCTGCAACCCTGCAAACAGGGGAAGAAATGTATCTACTTCCAAGCACCCAATACAGCTGCGCATGAAGCTTAATTGCATTAATAACTGAGTCAGGCACATGTTTTTTTCTCAAGTTTGTTAGCAAACTAAAAAAGCACACTAATGGGCAAAACCATATTGCACTGCAGGTGGGGCAGATGTAACATGTGCAGAGAGATTTTGATTTAGGTGGGTTATATTGTTTCTGTGCTTGGTAAATACTGGCTGCTTTATGTCTGCACTGCACTGTAGACTTCAGCTTGAACACACCCCACCTAAATCTAAATCTCTCAGCCCATGTTATATCTGCCCCACTTGCAGTGCAGGATGGTTTTGCCCATTAGAGTGCTTTTTTTGGTTTGCTAACAAACCTAAATAAGGCCCATTGTTGCCACTGACAAGACATATTCAGAGGTCTTTGCTTTCCAGCCACAAACTGCTACAGTACCTTCTAATATGGTGATGATGGGTAGTTATTTGTCTCAAGTCTCCACCGTCATCTAATAAAGGTAAATTGTGCAGATCTATGGGTTTTTTTTAACTTCTTTATTTGCAGATTTCATTAGCGTTATAGTCATATCACATAGCAGATAACATAGATGCAAGAAATAAAGTTGTGATGATAGAAAGCAAATACTACCTATAAAATTAACTCTATATAGTGATTTTGATTGAATTCACAACCTTTCATCTGCAAAGTTGAATATATATATATATATATATATATATATATATATATATATATATATATATATACACCTGTATATATAATGGTTGTGTTATCATTTTCAGTATAGTTTACTTTATTATTTTTAAATATATTAACCTTCCATGAGTATCAGATATTTTTGTATCTCTATGCAGAGCCCAATATTTCACTTTACTGCTCATTAAATTCAAACATCAATATACAGTAAACGCAAAAATTATATTTTTTTTCCCTACATGACTACATTTTTAGAAAATACTACTAATTTTTGTTGACCTTTTTTCATGTCAAATATATTTTTATTTTTTTATTTTTTTACATTTCACGAGTATGATCTGTAAGCAAATGTGAAGTTTTGAAAGTTTTTCTACACCTTACAAAGAAATGCTTTTGTAATTTGTGCTTCGGTATTAATTTACCTTTTCAAAATTGCCAAATAGCAGAACTCCATGCAGTTCTTCATAATAAAACCTGCACTTGAAAATGATAACGGTTGTTTTTTTGATGTCTAGATTTTAATGCAGGCATAATACAGTAGTGCAAAAAAACATACCACTATTTATAATAATAAATAAAGAGACCCCTCTCCCCTGTGCAATATTTTTCAGTAGTATTGTATTTTTGAAATATGTGTGTACTATTGGCGAAGGTTATGGCAGAGGGATATTATACATCAGCGCATCCCTCAAAGTCACGAAACATCCCAGTACTGAACCAGTGGAGTGGTTTATTTAGTAGTAATGTGGATGTACATTACTGCTATACCCACAGATAAGGTGTATACACATGGTGAGATAAATTTGTAAGAGTTTGACTATATAGTCAAAATCTTAAGGAAAGTTAATGCACATCTCAAGGTGTTAGGCAGCTTGTGATACTGATTCGATCCTGAGGCGCACTCCCGTGGGGACGGTATCGCAATGCTAGATAGACTGTGCAGGCAAGTCAATATTGACTATCTAGTGTATAATCTTGTACAAAGTATAGCAAAAATTGGCACTTAGTCAAAACCGTACATAGACAAAATCTCAAGCACAGATAGTCAAAATCTTTGCTATCTGTGCTATCTGGGCTCTGGGGGAGTTCAAGGGAAATCGATAGATGTAATGCACACACAAGTTTGGTGGCATTTTCAGATATCACAAATCCACAGGAGAGTCTAAGTGGTGTAAGCCATTGTGCAATGATGTCCCTCAGTTTCTGTACAAGGTTGTCAGCTGTGTGCCTCTTACTGAAACCGGTGATACAAAGCGTAGCCTGCCTAGGAACAAGTTGGCATTTGCGAGATGCTGCTACTGGTGCCACTGCTGTTGTAGCTGCGGGAGGCAATACATCTACCCAGTGGGGTGTCACAGTCATGTAGTCCTTAGTTTGCACAACAGAAAAAAACAAATAACCATGATGTGTGCTGACCTGATGGTGGAGTTGTGACTTTTTCCATTTAGTTAGTTCTCATTAGTGAATTTTGCTGCTTCCCCCTAATGAGGTAATTGCCAACCTCTATATATATCAGACTGGAAAAATAATAGTTGGGGATGTGCTACTTCCACTAATAATAAATACATTTATCAAATTTATGGATATGTACTAGATTACCAAACAACACTCTAGATGGTCATGTGTAATATTAAAAAGACATATTTATTATCCCATAAAACATAATTATATTCAAATATTACTATACTTAAAACTGTGCATAATATTCTCATTATAATCAATTTGCATGGCTTGAAATCATGTATCACTCTTCTTCTTAAGCTTTTATTATAACCATGTGGTCTCAAGGTATTCCAATATCAATATATCACTACTCTCAATTCAGAGGCTCTTATATTCCAATAATGATAAGACTGTTAAGTCACGTGATTTACAGCTGTGCACAACTTGTGATCAAAGTCTTACATGCATGTAAAGGTTGTTATCTCACCCACTGTGGCCATTTCAAATTAAATATTTTCTCCACTTTTATTCCCCTGGTTCCACAGATGCAGCTTGTCCGCTTTAGCCTCTGCTGTTTGTTCAAACATTAATAGCAGTGCTGTTTTTGCCGGGACTGTTGGTTTGCTGATGGTTCCAATACACATGTAGTCCCTGGGTTACTCACAGCCAAAGTGGTATGTGGGCTTCTTGTAATGTATAACGCGTTTCTCCGCCTGTAGTGACACTTTCAGCGGCTTCCTCTGACCCATTTTGAGCCCCGCTCCTGTGCTTTATATATCATACACTCTGTGCCATCCTGTGCATGCGCACTCTAGCTTCCTGTATTCCAAGGCTCACTCTTGTTAGTCCTATTTATAGGTTCCTATTAGTCAGGCCTCCTTTTAAGAATTCTTTCACTTCTGTATTCAGTACACATTCTTCATGTGTCTCAAGCCTTGGTTTGGTTATATCTCAGCTGTAGTGCATATTTCCTTTCACATATTTATATTGAAATATACAGTACTCACGCTCCTACAACATTGATAGTTTTCTTCAACATTTATTACAAAATTGAATAACAATAACATACATCATTAACATCAATAATGCTTAAAAGTATCACTGGACTTATACGGCAAGACCACTGGACTTATGGCAGCACTGGGACACCACCAGTGAACTGATGCAGGACAACACAGCACCACTGCAATTGACTGGACTTATACAGCACCACTGCAATGGACTGGACTTATACAGCAGCACTGGACATGTTGCAGCAGAGGACACCACCACTGTGACTTAACTGATGTAGCATAGGGACACCACCACAGGACTGATGCAGGACAACACAGCACCACTGCAATGGACTGGTCTTATACAACAGCACTGATCATATGGCAGTAGAGGACACCACCACTGTGACTAGACTGATGCAGCACAAGACAGCACCACTGGACTGATGCAGCACAAGTCAGCACTAGAATGACACCTAAGACAGAGCAGGTTGCCACACCACTTTCCCGCACAGACAGAAACTGAGGAGAGAGACAAGTCCTCACGTTACACTCTCCGGGACTGGAGTGAAAATGGCAATGATGAACTACTCCTTATATAGTACCCAAAACCTGTGAGAATCGGACAGCAGGATGATGACATTTTGCCTCGTTCTGGTTTCCGAGTCTGGCGGGAAAACCTGAGCCGGGCTCGGGACGTGAAGTTCGGTAGGGTTCAGTTCTCAGGGAACCAAACCCGCTCATCCTTAGTTTATATACTGTACCCTGTTCTTGTCCTATATTGTATTGAATTGTAAGACACTGTCTTCATGTTTTGCTTATCTGTTTACTCTGTAATTGGGTGCTGTGGATCCCATGTGGCGCCATATAAATAAAGGATAATAACAATAAACAGTAACAAACCTGCTAACTCAGAGCCTTATTTAGGTTTGTTTACAAACCAAAAAAGTTAGCAATTGGGCAAAACCATGCGGCACTGCAGGGGGGGCATATGTAACATGTGCAGAGAGAGTTAGATTTGTGTGGGGTGGTCAAACTGAAATCTAAATTGCAGTTTAATAATAAAGCAGCCAGTATTTACCATGCACAAAAACAATATAATCCACCCAAATCGAATGATCTCTGCACATGTTATATCTGCTCCATCTACAGTGCAGCATAGTTTTGCCCATTAGCTAGCAAATTTGCTCCTGCGATCAGGTCTGAATTAGGCCCTTTGTTTTCAACACTACAGTAATTTATTTACTAAAGACCCACTTCTTGATTGGTGCATAAATTCAATGTCCTGTCGATAGTTTTATATGTATTGATGTCACACCAGTCTAAAATTGTTCAGAAAACCAGCAGACAATGGTGGTCATTCTGAGTTGCTCGCTCGCAAGCAGTTTTTAGCAGCCGTGCAAACGCTATGCCGCCTCCCACTGGGAGTGTATTTTTGCTTAGCAGAAGTGCAAATGAAAGGATCACAGAGCTGCTACAAAATAATTTTGTGCAGTTTCAGAGTAGCTTCAGACCTACTCAGCGCTTGCGTTTACTTCAGACTATTCAGTTCCTGTTTTGACATCACAAACACGCCCTGCATTCGCCCAGCCACGCCAGCATTTTTCCTGGCACACCAGCGTTTTTACGAACACTCCCTAAAAATGGTCAGTTGACACCTAGAAATGCTCACTTCATGTCAATCAGTCTGCGGCAATCAGTGCGGCTGAAATGCTTTGCTAAACCTTGTGTGAAACTACAACGTTCGTTGTAATAGTACGACACGTGTGCGCATTGCGCCGCATATGCATGCGCAGAAGTGCAATTTTTTTTGCCTGATCGCTGCGCTGCAAACAAATGCAGCTAGCGAACAACTCAGAAAGACCCCCAATATGCGCTAAGTGACCAAGTTATTTGAAAGAGATAAAGGGGCTATCTTTTACCGTATGCAATTGCCATTACAGGTATATGCTAACATGGGCAGAAGGTAACCTGAGCAGAGGGCCCACTGCTATCACGTTATTTCCATCGGATAAAAACATTGGACGGTATGCGTACAGATGCATACCATCGATAGCAGATTTGCAACCGTATCTGAATAAGGCCACTGTACTGTATGTTCTTCACTTTTTTATATCATTTTTTTAATTATCAATGTGTAGATGTATGCTTTATACTTATTCACATTAATATTGTATGTTGATATTAAATTGTGATTATTGATTTGTGCTCCCAGTTCCTCCTCTGTTCCTACTGCCATGTACACTAGTTGGAGTTCAGCTCCCCCTTTACTAGGTGAGCAGCATTTAGTTTCACATTTACACTTCTTAGATGCGCCTGGTTTTGAGTTTATATTCAATATTAAACACAGTTTTATAATGTTTGCAAAATACAAAACTGTACAAACTCTTAACAATATAAAAAGGAAGTTGTGCATATGTTTATGTAATCTTTTACAAAATTTACTGGCGTTTGGGATGCTGGCGGTAATACCGATAGAGAGAATCCCGATAGAGAGAATCCCAACTTGGGGTAGGTAAGTAGACTTACCCTTCCACAATAGTCCTGGTGGTGCCTAAAACTAACCCTCCCTCTGCTGCAGCCTAAACCTAACCCTCCCTCTGCCACAGCCTAACCCTAACACTCCCCGGTGGTGCCTAAACCTATCTATTCCCCCCCCCATGTGCTAACTAACAGTGGTCGGCATATTAACAATCGGGATGCCGGGTGTTGGTATTATGGCATTATGGCTGATGTTGGAATCCAGATGTTGGTATTCTGATCCTGACCGCTGGAATCCTAACCGCATCCCATCCAAAGTAGTGTGTTACATATCTAATTAAATATTTGTTCGATCTGTATGAAAGTCATCTATTAAAATATGTTAGGAAAATATAAATAAATACGCTTGTCCTTGCTTTATGGCAATGGGAAGATGATATTATTTATTATTTGAAAAGTAGGATTTAAACTTAAGTGATGCTTTGTGTGATCTTTGAAAACCCCATTCTTGATAGATACGTCCATGATGACTTAAATAATGGTTAGAATGAATCTATGAAAACTTATGCAAACTATTGTTTTTTTATTCCCTGCTTTCAAAAGATGGAAGAAGCCAACCAGACAACAGTGACTGAATTCTTCCTCTTGGGGTTTCAGACTCATCATATATTAAATGTTTTATTGCTTGTGGTGTTTCTGATTGTCTTTCTTTTGACACTAGTTGGAAATCTCACCATTATCATGCTGGTGGCAAAGGCTCAAAGTCTAAATTCCCCAATGTACTTCTTCCTCAGTCACCTTTCCTTTTCTGACATTCTTCTTTCCTCAACCATAACTCCTAAAATGCTGCAAATTCTAAAAAGTGGTGGAAGTTTCATCAGTGCCACTGGCTGCCTTACACAGCTATTCTTTTATAGTGGCACAACAACAGCAGAATGCCTTCTTCTCACAGCGATGTCTTATGACCGATACTTGGCCATCTGCAAACCGCTCCACTATTACTCCATCATGGATATCAAGCTTCGCCTGCACTTGGCTGTATGGCCATGGTTCATAGGATTTATAGTAGCTTTATTGTTACTTGCGTTTGTGTGTAATTTTAAATTCTGTGGTCCCTATATCATAGACCATTACTTATGTGACCTTGCTCCCCTTCTGGAGTTGACTTGTTCTGATCACACCACTCTGGACATTATAGACTTTATGCTGACCATACCATTCATAATTTTTCCATTTTTCTTTATAACATTTACATATGTCTCTATTTTTCTCAACATCCTCAAGATTTCGTCAACTTTTGGAAGAAAAAGAGCTTTTTCTACATGTAGTTCCCACTTGATAGTGGTGAGCACATATTATGGGACATTGATGAACGTTTATATGATCCCATCCAAACTTCACTCGTATAATGTCAACACGATTGTTTCTCCTTTATACACAACTGGAACACCTTTACTAAACCCAATAATATATAGTCTAAGGAATCAGGAGATAAAAGCTGCACTGTACAAATACATAACTACTTGGGTAACAATGACACATGTTGGCCAGATTTCACCAAAATGAAAACCAAATTGTTGATTCATGTTCTTCTCGCAGTCCAGCTTCTGGAATAACCTACTGCATACATGTTGCTAACCTCTGGTGAGGCTGATCTTTTTGTCAGTCTTTGCTACATACAGTATTTCATTCTGCTCTATGGGCAGAGGAGCCTGCAACACTCTGTTTCAAATTCAGTAAACTATACAACAGATAGCAATGCATTGCAATATGTTAGAATAGTTAAAAAGTGTGGTATGGCCTAGAGGCTGAAATAAGAGGAAGTTTCAAGTTGCAGCTTCTGCATTTGGAGTAAATTAGGGCAGAAAAGCATGGCTAACCCGCATCATCTGTTGCCCATCTGGTGTTGCTGTTCCACTGACTCAATTGGGACCCTTAATCCACAATATGATGCCACAGCTGGCGCTGCTGGAGTTTGAGGCCTAATTGCAAAAAAGGTGAAGCCATGGGCTCAATTTCAAGTGGCCAAGACACAAGACTGGTGTGGTGGAATCAGCCAGTAGGTCTTCCAGCTGATGGCCGGGACCTGGACATGCCATGTTATCTCCTGCCTTTGCATTCACTGTAGCACCACCACACCTACTAGTGTTAAGGCGGCTGCAGCTGACTTATAGGGGGAGCCACCATCTTGGAACTGTGCGCAGGACTGTGACTGCATTTCTCTACCAGCAAATGCCTTTGAGTTGGAGCCTCCTCTACTCAGGGTGTCTCCCCTGCTGTTTGTGTGCCTGCTGAACTTTCCTCAATAACCTTTAATAGTTGCACCTCTCACATTACCATGTAATTGACCATCTATAAGATTCCGCCACACCTCATATATGTTCTGTTGCCTGTTTCTACATTTATCTAACATTCTCCCATCCACATTTTGGGGATTTTTGTGACTTTAATGTACATTTCTTTCACCTACACACATGGTGCCCAAGAATCATAAAGAGCCTGCACATGTGCCTCCTGTAAGTTTATACAAACAACTGCCACTGTTTCAAGGTGCTAAGGGGCATTCTTCATGTGGTATGGTTGTCTTTCCTTGACAAGCTATTTAAAGTGCCTCTCGTGGTAGGTTCAATGATGCAACTTTTGGCATCTTTCAAGACAGACACCACCATGGTCAACAGACCGTTGATGTGCTAGGTTGCTGTACCGACCACCTTGAGCACAAAATTAGGGATTTTTTTGTGCCACCTTGGTTGGTGTCCTCGTCTAGCCCCTTATGAGAACTAAAGTTTTTTTTATTTTCAATTTTTTTTATTTTCTTGGCTTTTAACCTCTTATTCTTTCCGCCTCCTATGTCCCTCTCTAGAGGTACAACTGTTGCTGTTCTCATAGTAAAACTAATTGCCATATTCATTTTTTACTATACCCTTTTCTCTATATTATGATTAAACTTCTCTCCTTAAACTCAATGAACAAGAGACAACTCAATCTGTGATAATCCCATCCTAAATTCTTTGATTCTCATCACCCTCACTGCTATACATCCAATGGCCCACTAAAAAAGCTTGGGTAAATTCTAATTTCTTGTACAAGTAATTTCACCCTTGACCAACAATTCACAGAAGAAGGATGGCTATTATTTGATTTTGATTAAGAATTTGGAGACCCAAGTGGTCAGTTTAGTGACAATGCACCTTCCTAACACTGGGCAGGTGGCATTTTGCAGAATTCTTTTTTACAGATATTTTGTAAATGGTTTGTTTTACTCTTTGGTGACTTTAATATGCTCCTATAGCAGATATTGCAATGGATAGATCCTCTTCAACAGTAAGGTTGAGACCTCCCTATCCTCAGGATCATTCTCACACATTAAGTTTAGTTTTGGTTGACTATGACCTTTATGGCCTTTATGATGTATGGAGGGTACAATATTGCACAGATTAGGGTGGCTTCTATCCTGCCCTTGGTATAGTCTGAATATTCACCTCTTAGTTTGCAATGGGATGTAGGCACTCACATGCAGGACCGCAATCAAGGGGAAACGGTGGGTACTCCAATACCAGGACTGGAATGAGATGGGTCCCAGGTGGTTGCAGTCAGGATAAGGGGGCTAGGTCAGCTGACTGCCTGTGCATCGGCAGGTGGCCAAAGAGGGACAGACCTGCGGTCATATTCTTACTACAGTACACACTTCAGAGACACCCGCAGCCAATCAGAGCTCAAATAACAACAGCCAATCAGGAACTGCTGAGTGGAAGCTCTTGATTTGCTGATGGTCCATGAGCTCTGATGGGCTCACGGCCGGCTCTGTCTGTAGTAAGAATATGACCGCAGCTCTATCCCTCCATGCCGTGGTTGCCAGCTGGCTCAGCCCCCCAATACTGACTGCAACAACCCAGGCCCCATCAAAAAGTGAAGTTTTGTTAATGCAGGGGGAATGAGACACTGTGAGTGGTGTTGGTGGTGGTGGTGGTGGGGGGGGGGGGTCAGTCCCGGGCCCCATAATTTCTGATGGCAGCCCTGCTCAAAAGGCCTTACCTAGGCCTTGGCACCTTGATGACTGTTTACATCTATATACCATGGGGACCATACTAATAATGATAGAAAAGTAGTAGCACATATAGTATATTTATTCTGACTAACCTCCACTGGTGCTCCATGTTCTACTGTGTGTGGTCACCACTGAATCAAAGGTACAGGCTCACTATGAGATTGAAACAGGGGATATTCTTGCTGATCATCTGTATTGAACCCTCTGATATGCTGGTTTGGGTGGAATGAGTATTGGACTGAAAAGAAGTTGGCCAATGGGGTGGCAAGCTCTCAAACACTATCACCATTGCCCGGTCAATGTACCTAAACCTTGATATGCATACTCATATGCCCTGTTTAATGATACCTAAGTATTGATTGGTGATTCCTTTTTGTTTTCTACTAAGAAGCTTTTCGTTGTATCTGTGAATTTGTAATAGTTATGTGTTCACTAAAATACACTGGCCTTTGTGTCTTACCCTGTTTTTCTACCCCTTCCACATTTTTTCTGTTGCTGTGAAAATGTAATAAAAAATGAAAACTGAAAAAAAAAATCTAAATATATCAACTTTACCAGGGAAAAAAATATTGCGAAAACTCATACCAAAGCCTCACTGTAGCTTATACATACTGCAGACAGGACTTTACAAAAGAAATCTCACCCATAAAGAAATACACAGGGTTTTATGGGGGTCATTCCGAGTTGTTTGCTAGCTGCATTCATTCGCTGTGCAGCGATCAGACAATAACTCTGCACTTCTGCGCATGGGCATGCGGCGCAATGCGCACGCACAGCGTACCATTACAATGAACGATGTAGTTTTACACAGGGTCTAGCAATGCTTTTCCGTCGCACTGGCTGCCGCAGACTGATTGACAGGAAGAGGGCGTTTCTAGGTGTCAACTGACCGTTTTCAGGGAGTGTTCGGAAAAATGCAGGCATGCCAGGAAAAACGCAGGCGTGGCTGGGCGAACGCAGGGCGTGTTCATGACGTTAAATCAGGAACTGAATTTTCTGAAGTGATCGCAAGCGCTGAGTAGGTCTGAGGCTACTCTGAAACTGCACACATTTTTTTGTAGCCGCTCTGCGATCCCTTCGTTCGCACTTCTGCTAAGCTAAAATACACTCCCAGTGGGCAACGGCATAGCGTTTGCACGGCTGCTAAAAACTGCTAGTGAGCGGTCAACTCAGAATGACCCCCTATGTACAAAGAGGCAGCTAGCACTTCCTGGCTGTCTGAAAGTGAATGCAAGTACACATTCTGAAAATGGAGGGAGGTAGGTTCAACATGCATGGGATAGACATAAGAATATCATTAAAAAGATCAAAAGAAGCAAATAGGGTTGAGGTTACCAAAAGGGAAAAAAGTAGCAGTCTTGATGCGCCAAGTGGTTCTTAACTGCTGCCACATTCTGTTTTTATGTTTCTAAGTCTATTTATTATTGTTGGATTCTGCAATGGGGTGTGGTATTGAAAGTCGACAGTAACTAGGTCGACAATGTCTAGGTCAACTACTATTGGTCGACAGTAACTAGGTCGACATGGTGTCTAGGTCGACAGGGTCTTTAGGTCGACATGTTCTAGGTCGACAGGTCAAAAGGTCGACATGAGTTTTTAATGTTATTTTGGTGTCGTTTTCTTCGTAGAGTGACCGGGAACCCCAATTAGTGCACCGCTTCGCTCGCCATGCTTCGGGCATGGTGCCTTCGCTCCGCTACCGCTTCGCTCGGCACAGATTACCGTTCCAATCATAGTCCACGTGGATCGTTAAGTATGAAAAGGTTCAAAAAAATAAAAAAATTGTGAAAAACTCATGTCGACCTTTTGACCTGTCGACCTAGAACATGTCAACCTAAAGACCCTGTCGACCTATACACCCTGTCGACCTAGTTACTGTCGACCAATAGTGGTCGACCTAGACATTGTCGACCTAGTTACTGTCGACTTTCAGTCCGGATCCCCTGCCATGTCAGGTTCTTCATTATAAAGTGTGCAGTGCCATCCTCAGTTTTGTAGGCTTTAAATAAAGCCAACAATAGTATTACGAAACTAGAAAACAGAATTGTCCTGGATGGTGCACAAAATAGATCTTATTAAAATATAACTTTCATTTGTCACATAAATACATTTTTTGACTTACGTTCTTAAAATCTGCTAAATAAAATAAAGACATAGAATGTGAATAGAGAAAGAAATTTGATTATATTTAAAAGAATACTGAATATGATATTAACTCTGTAATATCTTTATAATAAATGTGTATTAAGTGCCAAAACCTCCTGTGTTTTATTGAAACTGTATACAATAAAACATGTGCGTTTCACAGTATAGCTTTGCCTGGGCACACACTGCGAAATGAACTTCAGATTAATGCTGTGTACAATTATGACCTCTGTGTTATAACAATGATCGTTCGCTGCAGTTTGTTGCAGCACAACGATCGGGTCGGAACTGCGCATGCGCCGGTGCCGCAGTCCGCCGGCGCATGGCAGTCGTCGGTGCCCAGCGATCGCCTCTGAGACAGAGGCAGTCGCTGAGCGGGAGGGGGCTGAACGGCGGCATTAAGCCGCCGTTTAGTAGGCGCGGTCCGGCCAACGCAGGACTGGCCAGACCGCTGGGGGGGCATAGTGCGGCGGCTGCGTGATGTCTCACGCAGCCGCTGCGGCCAGTGTCAGAGACACACAACTCCCGGCCAGCCGCAGAAGCTGCGCTGGCCGGGAGTTACTCCACAGATACTAAGGCATCACCTCTGTGTGATGCTTTTGTATTTGTGCGGGGGGGGGGGGGGGGGGCGGCACTGACATGCAGGGCAGACTAGCCCTGTGCTGGGTGTCCCCCCACATATCTGAGTTTATGATCGTAGCTGTGCTCAACTCGGAATGACCGCCAATATGTGACACTTAACATGCTTGTCCGAAGGAGGATTTGAACCTTTGATAAATATACCTGTGCACCAACAGCCCTATCTTTGAGAACGGATGGATGTCGATGAGTGAGCTCCAATATACACTGTAGGAGAAACTCTGTCAGCCACGACAACTTTAAGGCTCTGTACACACTAGGATTACTCGCTAAGATGCAATGTTGTCCGAGATGGTACCGGGTGGGTTAACCAGCATCAGCAAGCGCATACACACTTTCTGACGCTGGAAGTGATAAACGACAGCGGGTGGGGGAGTGGGTGCCATGCTGGATTCAGTAGCATGGCCTTAGCTGGCAATATCGCAGACAATGCACACGAGCGTGCATCATCAGTGACATAGTGCATACACACTGGATGATATTGTGAACGATGTGTCCAGATGGTGCACATTGTACACAATATTGTCTAGTGTGTATGCACATTAAGGGGCATAAGAAACACAGTGATGCACAAGCAACTAATGTATTAAATCATACAGAACTTGCACATATTTATTTTACTTTGTAACACTGGCACATAAGAAACTCTGATTGATGAACTACTAAACCACAAACATCCACTTATTGATGATTGATGTACTTAGCAATGATTGGCAACAGTTACCTTTGTGGGCATGTGTATAATGACACAATGCCATATTGGATATACGTGAGAAAATGTGGTTACTGTAATAATAATAGAACTGTTCTAATCACTGTGACTTTAATCTAACAAATTATATTGAACATTTAGGGGTATATTCAATTGCTGTCAAAAGCTGCTGTCTGTCGGAAAGATGGCAGTTTTCAACTTTTTAGGTTGGAAAGGGTTTTGACCTATTCAATAGACCAGTGGTTCCCAAACTTTTTTGAATCACGGAGCTCTAGAGTATCATAATATTTTTCACGGCACCCCCAGGCGTTTTTTATTGAAAAATGTAGAAAGAAATATTCAATTACTGTAAGTAAATTGTATTTATATGTCATCCTAAGGTTCAATTGTGTGGTGAGGGCCAAGAGTTGCTTCTGTTTCTCCACATATTTTATTATATTTTATTATTGGCAGCCACCTGAACTGTTTTTCCCTGTAACATTGACCATAAATAATTTAAGTTGGTCCTGGACCACAAATCTGCAAGTGTCCTGAGGCACCCCAGGGTGCCACGGCACACAGTTTGAAGACCACTGGAATAAACCCCTGAATTTTCCGACAAGTCAGGATTTTGACTTGCCGGAAAGCACGTGGATCGGCATAATCCACGTGCTTCTGTCGGAAATGGGGCCAAATCCGACAATCCAAATCCGACTTTTAAAAAAGTCAGATTGAGTAGGTGAGGGAGCTGAGAGGAGGAGACGGGGAGAGCAGGAACCCAGCGCTACAGCCGCATAGCAGGAGGATCGGGCACCGCAGCTACTCACGGCAGCATCTACCCATGTCCAGCAAGCAAGGTCCCACTTGCTGAAGCCGGATGGATGCTGCCGTGAGGTCTGGTGGCAGTGTCCCATCCTCCTGCTATGCTGCTGTAGTGTTGGGTTCCTGCTCTCCACGCTGTTCTCCCCGTCTCCTCCTCTCAGCTCCCTCACCTACTCAATCTG
Source organism: Pseudophryne corroboree (assembly GCF_028390025.1). Classification (NCBI taxonomy): domain Eukaryota; kingdom Metazoa; phylum Chordata; class Amphibia; order Anura; family Myobatrachidae; genus Pseudophryne; species Pseudophryne corroboree. The sequence continues at coordinate 13,773,837 of NC_086449.1, forward strand.
ACTTTTTGAAAAGTCGGATTGAGATTATCGGGAACGGCCAAATCATGTCAGATTTGGCTGTTCATTGAATAGTTCCTGTCGGATCCATTCCAACAAATGCATGTCGGAATGGATTTGGCTTTAATTAAAAATACCCATAAAACTTGTAGACTCTAACGCATTCAGTCACATTGACAGTGGTCCAACAAAAATATAGGGAACTCCAGGGAGGATTTTCCACTATAACACTTAGGGCATACTGTATGTTATAGGGTCTGAGTTTTCCGGAGGTGTGAGGTGTCGGCCGATCTGTGACTTTTCTTTTAAAGCAGCAATCATTTACAAGGCAGGTGAAAACTTCCTCATCCAGCAATGCCCCCCTGAGCTCACACCGTGACAGGATCACGCAACTCGCGCAAGATCCCCAGTCTGGAGCCAGTGCATGCCACAGCAAGAGACAGCTCTGTCCCTGCTTTGGAGATAGGGCAACACCACCATGCAGCTGTTGATATCGATAACTGCAATTGTCGGAACGGTCAGCGCTGCTTACCCTTTATACATTGCCAATGCATATCAGCGTGCTATCTTACAGCTATACGGACCAATATATCATGTACCGGCACATTCATACTTGGGGGAGAAGTGGTATAGAGCACTGATACCGCTTCTCCCCCATAACGACGGATGATACATTTACCCCAGTATTATTTTATATACAATTATATCTCTTACTTTATTCAAAATGCTATATTTGTATTTTATTAAGAAGACCTTAATAATTTAAGATATACATTTTAAGAATGACAAATAAAAATAATATTTTAATAAGGTCTCTTTTTCTGCACCACCCAGGACAATTCTGTTTTCTCCTTTTATAATAATGGCCCTCATTCCGAGTCGTTCGCTCGGTAAATTTCTTCGCATCACAGCTTTTTTCTGCTTAGTACGCATGCGCAATATTCGCACTGCGACTGCGCCAAGTAATTTAACCATGAAGATAGTATTTTTACTCACGGCTTTTTCATCGCTCCGGCGATCGTAGTGTGATTGACAGGAAATGGGTGTTACTGGGCGGAAACACTGCGTTTTAGGGGCGTGTGGATGAAAACGCTACCGTTTCCGGAAAAAACGCAGGAGTGGCCGGAGAAACGGGGGAGTGTCTGAGCGAACGCTGGGTGTGTTTGTGACGTCAAACCAGGAACGACAAGCACTGAACTGATCGCACAGGCAGAGTAAGTGTGGAGCTACTCTAAAACTGCTAAGTAGTTTGTGATCGCAATATTGCGAATACTTCGGTCGCAATTTTAAGAAGCTAAGATACACTCCCAGTAGGCGGCGGCTTAGCGTGTGTAACTCTGCTAAATTCGCCTTGCGACCGATCAACTCGGAATGAGGGCCATGGTTTTGCCCAGCTGCTAACAAATCTGCTGCTGCGATCAACTCTGAATTAACCCCTCTAGATTGTAAATTCCACTGGGGCAGGGACTGATGTGAAAGGACAAATATTCTCTGTAAAGCGCTGTGGAATATGTGTGCGCTATATAAATAACTGGCAATAATAATAATAATAATAATAATACTATATTGTATGTGTCAAAGGTAAAATAAAATTGCATTGAAAAATTATTACTTTTTATTTTTCTTTATTCCCTTTTTGTATATTTAGTCGAATTACCGCTGCTGGAATCCCTACACTGCTAGGAATGGGGGATCCCAAATGAGGGTTTGCCCGGGCTGCAACGATGTAAGCCTTGGAGGGGGGGAGGGTTAGGTTTAGGCTGTGTGGGGGAGGGTTAGGGTTAGGCCACAGGCGGGGGGTGTTAGGGTTAGTCTGCGGCGAGGGGAATGTAGTTAGTCACCTCCAGGAAGGGTTAGTATTGAGCTGCGGGGGAGGGAGTGTTAGGATTAGTCTGCGGGAAGGAGTGGTTAGGGTTAGGCCACAGGCGGGGGGTGTTAGGGTTAGACTGCGGCGAGGGGAACGTAGAGTTAGCCACCCCCCGGAAGGGTTAGTATCGAGCTGCGGGGGAGGGAGGGTTAGGATTAGGCTGCGGGAAGGAGTGGTTAGGGTTAGGGGGTTTGGAGATTAGGGAGTGAATTCTTACCTACAGTTGTCAGGATCCAGAGTGTCAGGATGCCTCTGTCGTTATTATGACTGCCGGCATTCCAAGCGTCAGGATCATGATACCATCCCATAAGTATGACTCAAAATTGGGTACACAATCTATCATTCTAACTTACTTTTTATTTTAAATTGTCCATATGCCTAAAAGCTGCATATTTCAGAATTACATTTGAAGTTATCAAGAATCATATCATCCTAGTGGAAATAAAAAAGTGTGCTACAATGCATTTTTACTTTTTGTTTGTACCTTCTAATGATCAGCATGGCCTAAGAAAGCCTCATTACTTAGCATCTCTATCATTTTCACCTTTCAACTATGGAAAATGAACAGATAAAGGAGAGTGAGTGAATAAGAAGATCAACTCAGGACTTACCTGTATTGGGCCTGATTCAAAGTGCTTGCTTCAGAGACAGACACTACAGTATTTTCCTCGCTACTGCTTCCCATCAATACGCTTATGCTATAGGAGGTCTCAGAAGAAAAAAAAAACTCCTGCTGGCATCGCAGATCCAAATGCTGTGTCCAAAGATGCTCCATTGGATTGCCTTCAAGATCATTGGTTGTGAAGGTTGCTGCCATCGGCCCTCTGAGTCGGCCCAAGCTTACTCAGAATGACCAGCGGAACTCCACTGCCAAGTCCAGGAAATGTGTGCTGGAAGATGCAGACCTAGGCCTCCGCATGGCCGAAACAATGAGGGTGGCACTCCATGTTTTAAAAAACAATCCCCACTGCTGACCTTGTCCATTCCCAAAATGTTGACACTGCATGTGATCTTATGCAGTGTCACCTGCATCATTGTATGTGATGATGTATTCTGTGATGAGGTTTATTCTTGTGATCATTATAGCCATCCTTTTGATGTACACTGTCTACATGTGTGGCCTAAGCTGTATTCAGATGGCCGCTGCCAGATGCAGGACAGCAGTACTATATGAAATGATCATCAGTGAACTATATGTTCCCAGAAATTCCCCTGAGATGACAGGGCACATGGATAATGTCCCTGATCAGAGGGTGGAACTGTCAAATACTGTGACAGAGGCAACATTCTAAAGGCCCAAATATATGCTTTGCTGGACAGCACGTATATCCGTGCATGCATATATATATATATCACAATATTCACCACTATAGTCCCATCTTGTATTCATCTTATATAGGAAAGTATATTCATATGAACTTTATACAGACTAAAGTACCTTTGGCCTACATTTAGTACAAAAACAAGTTAATTAGCTCATTCGGATGCCACGTACACACATCCAAAAGGCTCATGAAGTCCAGTTTAATTCCTAATATGGATATTGTATACTTTAGTATTAGGAAGGACACATGGTTGAAAGCAAAAGCCAACCTCATCACAAGGATGTGTTTTGCTGAATATTTCTTGTTTGTTTTTGCCAATTGTCCTAATATGAGCATAACACTGTACTCAAGATGCATGAATTTATATGGGAGTTTTATAAGAATGGGGCATAACTTGATGTTATAAAAATCATTGTATCGCCATGATTTCTCTGTTGAAGCATTTTGACCCAAACTGTAAACGGATGTGGTTTTATAATAAATAATTAATTGTTTTTCTAAATCTGACTTCAATACAGTCATTTATTTAATAACAACCACTGCAACATGGTTGAATTAGGATTAGACACACACAGAGATATGGATATGTACAGATCTTTCAACACTGGAGTTGACCATCAGGTCTGCGTATAACTCTGAACAAGGCCCAAAGTCATCATGTCACACTGTTGTTCATGTATTTGAGCAATTTATTTGCAACTGTGCATGTGAAAAAAATCCTTCATTCCCCTATGGCGCTGTTGCAATCAGGTCAGACGGTAAATATATATGGATCAAAGTGACAGGCATTCTGGGTGAGAACTTCGAGGTGGCTAGTAGTGCCTACAAAAATGACCTCTTTAGTGGACATGTTATGGGAGGACTGCAGGCGTGTCAATGCAAGTGGCTGCATTCTCAGTCTCACAGCCACAAGCATAGAAGGCCATGGTCAATATGTGGAACTGCACCTGCCATAAGGCTGGAGCAAGTTTCAATTGTGTGACCGATGGTGGCTTAAAGGGGTGCACTAATGTGTATTACAGTTAGGGACGTGCGCCAGCCCAAGTCTCAGGTTTTGGGGTCTTGTTTTGGATCTGTATCTCCTTCATGTTTTGGATCTGTATTTGTTTTGCCAAAACCTTCCTTGTGCCGTATGGATCTGTATTTTTTTTTAAAATAATTAAAACATCTAAAATCACAGAATTTGGGGGTGTTTTTGTTCCTACAGTATTATTAACCTCAATAACATTAATTTCTACTAATTTCCAGTCAATTTTGACCACCTCGCAGCTCACAATATCATTTTCATTCAGTTTAGGCCACGGTGTTACAGCTATGTAGCTGGATGACTAAGGTAAGCAACAGCAGTGGGCGTGCCAAACATGTAGCACTTAAATTTCCATCATGGCACATCTAGGAAACGGAATGGCTCTGAAGTGGTGGACAGGGTGGCGGTTTAATAAACTACACAAATATTTGTCATCACAGTCAGCACTGCTCCAAACAGCACATAAAGCAAAGAAAAGAGGTGCAAGATGGAATTGACCTTGAGCCCTCCCTCCCACCCTTATGTTGTATATATGAAACAGGATGTGCACAGTTTAAACAAATCAATCACTTCAGCAACAGGGGCCGTCACTTGTGGCACAAAACACTTCCTGCGTTAAGTAATGACTCTGAGGATGTTGATGATGAAGTGTTAATTATATTATAGAATAAATTTCATGTCTTCGCTGCAAATGATGTAACATGCAGGAGGTGCTTAGATGGCTAATTTTTCTTCCTCTACTAATTTTGGCCTCACAAATGGAGCAGATTCTTTCACAAGCATTGTCAGGATTGGGGTAAAAGTAATCCCACATGCAAGAGGTGGCTTTTCTGGTATTATGCCCAGGCATTGCAATGGTTTTCTTTTTTTATCACGGTCAACAACTTCAGTCATCGGGGGCTGATTTACACAAACAACATCATCAACATCCTCTTTAATGTCAGGTAGTAGTGATACACACATATCCCCATCATATACCCCTCATCCTGTTCCACTTCCACACACAAATCCTCTATTTCTATTGTGCCCTCCTCATTGTCACCATTTTACTTATACTAATCCCCACATGTGCAAATGGTGAAGAAATGGTAGAAGAAGTAGGCGAAAGAGGCTTCTCTAGGAGGACAGAATTAGAAATCTCAGACTCACACTTAACTGACATGGACACACCTAAATGTTCCTCAGAAATGTCTGATGGTTCTGTTTCTGTATGCACAGTTGGTCTTACTGCCTCTCCAGCTAACTTTCAGCTAAAATTAAATTATTTTACATGCCCTGACTTATGCCCCCTAATATACTGCAGTCTTACCGGCAGTATCACAGTACATATGAAAATAAAATAAAAATTGTATAGTACACTGGGATACAGCATAAAAAAACTTTTTTGTAAGGATATTTTTAGGCTTATTTAGCTTTTATTATTTTAATTTTACACTGGGGCAGATCCCCTGGAGGTGACACACAGAGCCCCTCTTTCAGATACAGCAGACAGAGCACCCCTTTTTCAGATACAGCAGACAGAGCACCCCTTTTTCAGATACAACAGACAGAGTACCCCATCCAGACTGATAGAGCAGAGCACCCCTTACAGATACAGCAGACACACAGATGGATGTTCTCATACTTGGGTATGGTATAGAAGATCTACAATGTCTAGGTCAACAGTCATCAGGTCGAGCCCATATAGTCAACATGCAATACTGTGGGTCAACGCTGACAAAAGGTCAACATGCATTAGGTCAACACTGACATAAGGTCGACACAGGAAAAGTTTGACAGGTACAAAAAGTTAATACACATGAAAAGGTTGACATGGAAAATGATTGGCACAAAAACGGTCAACATTCCACATTTTTATTGGTGTAATTTTCACCGTCAGAGCACAAGGAACCCCAATTAGTATAACATGTCCCCTGGCATGGCTTGCTTCACTCACCATGCTGCGATCAAGGTGCCTCACTCTTCTACCACTGCACTTGTTACAGGTTACTTTTCCCAATCGTAGTCCACATGGATGGTAAAGTATAAAAAGATGTAAAAATATTTAAAAAGTGTGTCGACGCATGTTGACCATATGTGTGTTGACCATTTCCATGTAGACCATTTGAACATTTGAACCTGTTGACCTTTAGTACCTGTCCACCTTTTCTAGTGTCATCATTTTGTCAGTGTCGACCTAATGTATGTTGACCTTTTGTCAATGTTGAGCTAATGAAAGTCGACCATATGGGGTCAACCTATAGTATTGTTTGATAACTTAGACATTGTCTATCTAAGCATTGGAACCCCTCATACTATTCACTATCATTGTTCAAGAAGAACCATACCAAATTAACAAATTTACTATATTATGGAAAGTATTGACTAATGAGCAATAAGTGCATCTGGCATAAAGGGTTCTTCTATAAGCAATGGGAATCTTTTTGTGGAAACTGGGGGGACAATTGCATCTGGGAACATACTGTAAATAATTTCTCAATAATTTAATATGTTGTGTCAGCTACATTGACAACATGCTTTTTAAATGTGAGAGTTCTGAAGAAGACCTAATCAACTTCATACAATACATAAAGAGCAACCAATTACATTTTTAATTTACATACACTGTAAGCAAAACAGAAATACATTTTTTGGACTAACAGTAAATATTTTTATACAGAATGGAAAATAGAAACTGGAACATTTATAAATAAGCTGATTTGAATAATTACTGATTATCTTCCAGTAACCATGGTTGAAACTGGACAAGAAATATTATAGAAGGCCAATCCAGGAGATAAAATAACTGCTCAAGGTCATATGTACGTCATGATTAAAACCAAAATATAAACAAAAATACCTAGAAAAAAAGCTGCAACAACAAAAAGGGTTGACCAAGCACTAGCCAATGTGAAATAAATAGATATAGAATACCTTTTAAAATATAATGAAGAAACGAAAAAAAATATGATATAACCACCTTCATGTCTCAATATAACATCAGAATTAAAGATCTGGAACCATCCTTAAAAAAATATTGTCACCTCCTTAACCTGAATCAAGATATAAAACTGAATAGTAGACCCAAAACAAAGAGTCATCTGAAAAAAAAGCACACACTCTCAGGAACATTCTTTCATCCAGTTGTACAGTATTTCAGGAGTAATTTCTGATCATTCCCTCACAAAATACTTGTATCACTGTTCAGAATGCCTAGGATGTCATAAACAGAACATTCAGTCTACTGCACCAATTCATTCATGTACGTCTCAGGCAAGAGTTAGCTCCTTGAAGATCATAAATCATATTAACTGCAAAACAGAAGTTGTGCACCTAATTATACTTCCCCTGTCATTTGCAATACATACAGTAGGTCACACAAAACAAAAACTTAAAAAAGGATCAGAAAAGTACTCTCTACACAGTGCCTCGTTCCACTTTCTGACCCACCATTGAAAAAAAAACAAATATCTAAAATTCATGGAAATTCAACATATAAAAAAGACTGGAGCAGATCTTTAAAATGAAAACCTCAGTGCCTGATGGAATAAACATATTGTATATTTTTACTTAGGATCATCTCTGATCCAGTAGATACATTACAATTAGTATATAATTTTGTGGGGGTGGGGGAGTTCATTCACCACTGACATTTTTACTTGTATTCTTATTTATATTGACATTTCATTTAATTATTATTGAATTACTTTTATATTTCATTTTTAGTTAAAATTTATTTAGATCAGTAATATTTTTAGTTTTATTCTTAGATTATTTTTTTATTTCATACCCATATGTTGTTAATTAAGTGCATCATAAATTTTTAAATATTGTTCCAAAATTATTCAAATTTATATAAATGCTTTATGCATATACTGTACATAAGGTAACTCTGTTACATAATAATTTCAGCACATAACCCTACATAGCTTTGGCAAAAAAATTCAAAGGACTGTTTTTAAGCTATGTTTTTCTATAAAGCATGAAATATCCAGTTTGCAATAAAAGACAATTTAAGACCCTCCTTGTAATGGGCCCTACACATTGGCCGATCCGCCGCCGAGCTGCTTGACGGCGGATACGGCCGACAGGCGACCCGGCGGCAGAGGGGCAGTGACGGGGGGAGTGAGGTTTCTTCATTCCCCCCGTCACATGGCTCCATAGAACTACAGGCAAATATGAACGAGATCGTCCATATTGGCCTGCATGTACAGCATACGGGGGACCAGCGATGAATGAGCGTGGGGCCGCGCATCATTCATCGCTGGAGCCTCCACACTCAAAGATATGAACAGTATCTCGTTCATTTATGAACGAGATCGTTCATATCTTTGACTGATGTCGGCCATGTGTAGGGCCTACAAGACTTCCAACCCACAAAGGCACACAATTCTTAAAAAAGTGTCCCACTGGAGACTTTTTTGTAATTTAGTACCACATTGGCTAAGCCTGGCTCCCATCCATGCTGAATCCACCACTCACTGACCAGAGTGGAATGGAGAGATATAGGAGAGAAAGATCATGGGAATTTAGGATAATTAGAGCAAGCACATACAGTAATCTGCTCCAAAGCTCATGATATGAAAAATTTCTATTCAAAGAGCAATAAACATTGGTTACTGTTTAACTACTGCATTGAAAGTCTTTTTCTACCAATATTGCTTAACACAAAATCCATCCTAAACCAAGTAGCACAGATCTTTTTATCCTATTTGTACCCAAAATACTCATCTTACACTTTTTCATAATAAATAAATTCCCATCTTAAATGTCCAAACACATTGTTCTTAATTCATCGCCCATATCAATTTTGTTTTTTAATCTTTATTTTTTGTAATTTTATATCTACATTTTTATTTATTATTCTTTGTACACATTTTCATTTTTATTAATTTTCATTTTATTAGTATTAGTATGCATTTACATTATGCTCCTATTGCCATGGAGCAACAACAACAAGAAAAAGGTTAGACTCTTTTTGGGTGCATGCATTTAGATAATTGTGTGTTTTTTAACGTTTCATAAATAATTCAATACAATATTGTATTAAAAAGTCTCTATGAGCACTGACTCCTTTTTCTTAAAACACTTAATACATAAAAACGGAAAGGAGTGTATGTGTTCTCACAATATAAAAAGCTAATTGTGTACTCCTTCCACCATGATTTGAATTGTCAAGGTGAAAATATATGTGATCCAAAGCACAGCTGAGTGACAGTATTACCCACAGAATTGACAGTAATTCTGAGGTCAAATACAGTATGTGTACTCTTAGTATTAGAAGAGTGGGTCCTGTCTGCTATAGCATTCGACAATTGTTTAAATAGTTTCCGTGCCATAACATCTAGTGGTAGAACGTAAAAAGTGTTTTAACCTGCAAAAATTCACAAAAATAAAGACTCTAATGATTGTGGGTACAGGTTTTAGTATAATTCTTCACTAGAATGTGATATTGCAAAGCAGGCTACAACACAGATGAAAATTAAAAAATATTATATATACAGATGGAGCCCTGCTCATCTATCCCTTTAACAGGATTAATTGAGCCAGGGCAGTCAGACTTAATCCCCTGCTGTATTGTTCTCTCTGTATTGTATTGCAGCAGAGAACAACAGATGAAAGGCTTATGCTAATAAACCATGGTGTGCCTAGGTGCAGCAGAGAAGTCTAGATGAGTGAGGTTCCATCTGTATCTTTGCTACGCCCTATAAGTGTATTGTTGCTCAATATAAAATTCCAAGACTTACTAATCAACAATGATTGCTAATTAAACTATAGTGAGCAGTGGCACCTGTAAAAATATAAAACATGACATAAAATGTTTACAGCTCCTTTTGTAACATTTGTGTAGACATCCGGATCTCTTGCCTGAGGACAGAACTATCCCTGTCTTACCATACTAGGTGGTGCATGTGGGATTACTCAGTCTGTGTGGAAAATCAGCTGTCTGTGGCCTCTGCACCATGGTCACTGCGTCCAGCGGGGTGTGGGTTGATGACATCACTGGGCAGGTGATGGAGCGGTCTGACTAGCTGTGTCCTGGTTTCTTGAATAGTCCATCTTTGCCTGTTCAATGCATTTCATGCAAGCCAATTTTTCCACAAAGTCTGCGGAATCCTACAAGCATCACCAGATAGGGTAAGGCAGGGATAGTACTGTCCTTTGGTAAGGAGATCCAGATGTCCACCCATGTTCTCCAGAAGGAGCTGTAAACATTTTATCTAATGTTTTAGATTTTTTATACACATGTGTTTAAGTGAAGCACCCTCGGTAAACATAGAAACATAGAACTTGATGGCAGATAAGAACCACTTGGCCCATCTAGTCTGCCCATTGTTTATCCTTTAGGCAATCTCAACCCTTTTTTAACCTTAGTTCTTTTTTCATATTCCTATCCCAAGCATGTTTAAATTGCTTGGGATTACCCTCTACCAACCTCTGATGGAGGCTATTCCATTAATTCACTACCCTTTCTGTGAAGTTATTTTTCCTTAAACTTTCCCTGAACCTGCCTCCCTCCAGTTTCAGTGTATGTACTCGAGTTCGAACACATCTCTACCATTGCATAATGTTTCCCTCCTGTACTTTAAACACTTGGTATATTTGAAAGTTTCTATCATGTACCCCCTTTACCTTCTCTGCTCCAAACTTTACAAGTTAAGATCTTTTAGTCTTTCTGGGTAAATTTTGTAATGTTGGCCATGCACCATTTTAGTTGCCCTTCTTTGAACAGTCTCTAATGGATTTACATCATTCTGGAGATATGGTCTCCAGAACTGGACAGAGTATTCCAGATAAGGCCATGCCAATGGCCTAAATAGTGGCATTATTACTTTTTTTTCTGCTACAGATTCCTCTCCCTATGCAGCCAAGCATCTGACCTGCCTTCCTCATTGCTTTGTTACATTTTTTCCTGCCTTTAGGTCACTTGAAATAGTGACTCCTAAATCCCTTTCCTCCTCAGTAGTTTCCAATATAGTACCCTTGATACAATATTTAGTTTTTGGGTTTTTGAGACCCAAGTGCATCATTTTGCATTAAACTGTAGTTTCCATCTTCTTGACCATTTTTCAAGTCTAACTAGGTCATCAATCACTTGTTCTACCCCTACTGGTTTTTCTACCTCATTGCATATCTTTGTGTCATCTGCAAAAAGGCATACTTTGCCTTCAATACCATTTGCAATGTCACCAACAAAGATATTAAAGAGAACTGGTACAAGTACAGATCCCTAGGGTACTCCACTTCCCTCCATAGAATGCAATCCATTTACTACAACTGTTTATTTACTATCCTGCAACCAGGTTCTTAACCATTTAACTGTTTTATAGTTCAATACCACACTTTCGACTTTATTTAGCAGTCTGCGATGTGGGACAGTGTCAAATGCCTTATTAAAGTCTAGATATGTTACATCTACAAAAAAGTTAATAAGGTTTGTTTGGCATGATCTTCCCCAACAGTAAGTCCATGCTGTTTTGGATCCTGTAAGTTGTTTGATTTAAGATATTCCACAATTCTTTCGTTTAGTAGATTTTCCATTACTTTCCCTACTACTTAGGTAAGGCTTACTGTTCTGTAGTTCCTTGCTTCTTCGATGTTTCCACTTTCATGCAGTGGAACTACATTTGTTCTTTTCCATTTGTTCCATTTAATAGATTTTAATAGATTTTCCATTACTTTCCCTACTACTTAGGTAAGGCTTACTGGTCTGTAGTTCCTTGCTTCTTCGTTGTTTCCACTTTCGTGCAGTGGAACTACATTTGCTCTTTTCCATTCATTCCATTAGTGGTGCTACCAGCACATATTTTAGCTTTTTTTAAATCCTTGGCTGTATCCCATCTGGCCCCAATGATTTATCCATTTTAAGTTTGACAGTTCTGTTAGGACCTTCTCATCTACCTTATTTTCATGAATGTCCTTGCAACTGAATTGTGGCCCTTTCCTTCTCCTTCTGTAGTGAATACTGAGCAAAAGTAATTATTTAAATGATCTGCAATTGTCTTGTCTCCCTCCACCAAATTCCCACTCTCTGTCTTAAGTCTTATTATTCCTCCAATTGATTTTTTCCTTTCACTTATATACTTAAAAACATTTTGCCCCCTTTATCCCCTGACTGACCCATTTGCTCCTCTGCTACTTCCTTTTCACGCCTGATTATTTTCTTACCCTCCTTCTGTCTAGCAAGATACACCTCTTTGTTGTTATTATTTTGAGTGTATCTTGCATCAATATTGGTATGTTCATTAATATACCCCTAAAGACCCCCCTATAATCTACTCACTTTACTCACTTTGCTGCTGCATCAGATATAAGTAAACCAGGGCATTTTAAGTTTGCTATGGACAGGTGCACCCTTGAGCCCTAAGACAGACAGTCATGCTAATTAGTAGTGTCCTAACGTTACACTGCTGGTACTGACCCAGTAGTCAGATCCAACTTCATAATCTGGACCTTCAACATATAGGGGAGATCAGGGCTCCAGGAAGGAACCAACACTTTGTGAAAATGGAATAGGTTCCTGCTGTCATACTTTGAAACCTTTCAGTTTTTATAGATCGATGAATGGAGGTCCCACACAACATTATGGAGATGGAAACCAGGATCAGAGAAGAAGTTTAAGCAGTGATATCTCTGTTCTCAATAACTGGATTTTACAAAATGTAAGCGATAATTACCATTGTCACTTACTTTTATTGATGGTGATACTATATCCCATGCTTTTGGTAATGTATATTCATTTTCACAGTTCCACTAATTACCACCATACTGTACTGTACATTGCCTCAATTATGGCACCTGAGCAACTTATTTTGGCTTAACTGATTCTTGTATTCAACACAAACATAAACAATTGTTTCTGTAATTCATTGCCAGCTGCCTTTAGATTGTTAGAGTTATCTCTCATTTAATGATTTATTTGTATTATAATTAATCCCTATGGACAAAGTATGAGAGCTTTCCTAAGCATTCAGAAGCCCCATTGAGACTGCACCTGTTCCCAAGCTTATATATATAGAAGCTCAGAACTGCAACAGTTTTTTAAGCACAAACAATTTAAAGGAAATATTTAACTTTGTTAATTTATACCATTTAACTTTTACATTTTAATTAATTTACAAAAATAAATTCTGCAACAAACAAGAATTAGATTGATTTATATTGGTACATACAGTATACAATTTCTTCTTCCAGACAAGCAAAATATATATCCCAGTCACACTGCATCAGTAAGTATTACTTTATAAGTTGAAAATAGTTAACTGATTGGCAGACTGCTATAATTAATTATAGTTTTATTTAAATATTTGTTACATTTAGAATTTCCCAATGTATTGATGTAAATTTGATAGTCTCCATTCCATTGTTTGGTCTTTGCTACAATAAGTTACTATCTAAATTGTTGTTTAATAATAAAAGAAGCTTAATAATATTAAAGAGGCATATATATATATATATATATATATATATATATATATATATATATATATATATATATACAACAATTACACAGTAAGTTATTGGCATCACAATTACTGTATAATGACCAATTTTATAATCTTACACATTGAAGTTAATCAGACGTTTCATAGGTAATCCAAGTGGTTAGCGCTACAACATTGGTACAACAGATAATGTCGGTGTGGATGCGCAACAAAACTCAGTGAGCAGCTATCAGTGTGCACAATAGAAGTGTATCCCACACATCAAAAACACAAGTACATAGAGGCAGAAATTGTGCACATACAGATGAAGCGCTCACCAATTACCATATTAACCCCATGTGTGACATGACGGACAAAAAGATAGGGACTGAATACATTCACCCTTGGTAGGATGGAGATCCTCAATGGTAGATCAAAATGAAATAACGTTTTTTTTTCTGAGAAGGTCTTTTCCTTCATATACAGGGCACAAATAGGACTGATAAATCCTTGGTAAACCTGAAACAAAAAAAGTACCTCTCTTCCCAATATAAATGAGAATTTTAGAGAGGTACTAAAAACTCGGTCCTCAAGGCACCCAGGCAGTCCAGATATTAGCTTAATATCTGGACTGCCTGGGTGCCTTGAGGACCGAGTTTGGGAACCTCTGCCATTACATGTAGAAGCACTCACCTCTCAGAACAGACTGGAATATGAAGGAGCAATAGCATATTAGGCACCAATTACTACATGATAGATGTCTGAATAGACTCTGACACTAACTGACTGCATCACCTGTCTGGAGAAAGACCCTGTTAGCTGCTAGGCATCCGGAGAGCCTGTCTGCATCCCACATCGGTTACATCTGTGGTCCTAGGTCCCCTTTGGTGATATATCTGCTGTGCCATTTTATGGAGTATTTATTGACATGCTGTTTTATTTTTACTTTCTTGTGAGTTTAATCTGTGGCATTAAACCTGTGCGTGCTTTTAATCTGTACTACACTATGGTCTGCCATTTTTTAGTACCTCTCTAAAATTCTCATTCATATTGGGAAGAGAGGTACTTTTTTTGTTTCAGGTTTACCAAGGATTTATCAGTCCTATTTGTGCCCTGTATATGAAGTAAAAGACCTTCTCAGAAAAAAAACGTTATTTCATTTTGATCTACCATTGAGGATCACCATCCTACCAAGGGTGAATGTATTCAGTCCCTATCTTTTTGTCAGTCATGTCACACATGGGGTTAATATGGTAATTGGTGAGCGCTTCATCTGTATGTGCACAATTTCTGCCTCTATGTACTAGCGCTACAACATGTAAAGTCCATTATGTGTTTTCCAATTATTCTTTTTTGTTACCCAAGTTCTTTTTTTATACACACTCCCTTTTACATGGGTGGCTGCTTAATCTCCAAGAGGACTTTTTTATCTTAACGTTGATGTTATGATCTAAGAGATAGGAGGGTGAGAAGACCTAGTGAAGCAAATAAATAGAGAAACAGGAAAACACCAACCAATTGTCTTGAGGTTTCTTAAGTAAATCAAATTATGTGTTCCAGACACCCAATCTGCTGCTTTATATGATGGAACTCAAGATCCTTGGCTCCGAATTCTACATAGTGTAATATGTTTTACATATATTTTAATCACATATAACACACACAAAATAAATGCCCATACATTGCTGCTTATCTGTAAAATTGGTACTAATTCCCATAATTTCTTAGAGGGTGTAGCTCCACCCGATACCTCAGAAAGTTTCCTCTGTTGCCTGTAAGATAAATTCTTCAGGGGGATGCAAATCATCTTCTCTCTATGGTTTTATGACATAAAAGTTCATCTCATCAATGCGATAGCAAAAAGTTTGAACCTTTTGACAATGATAATAAGCAACTGAACAATTAATGATATTAAGCACCTCCCCCACTTCCACTAACTGTAGGTGTCCCCCCACGGGTCTATTATTGGTCATCTCCTTTTCTCTCTATATACATCCTCTTTAGGTTAACTTAGTTCCTTTGATTTCCAATACCATCTTCATGCTGATGATACTCAAATCTACCTTTCCTTCCCGGACCTCTCAGGGGCAAATGCAGGATTTCTAAGAGGGGTTTTCCACGCACGTGTGTGTATATATATATATATATATATATATATATAGTCCATCACAGCAGCTTCAGGTAATGCAAACTAGCAAAACATTGATATGACCTGAGCTTTCTGAGAATTGTTTATTACCTGAGTGCCAGGCTGGGGTTACCTATGGAGGGCACCAGGGCTGTATACTATATTGGTGGATGTGCTGTCTATAATGCAATATATATATATATATATATATATATATATATAGATAGATAGATAGATAGATAGATAGATAGATAGATAGATATAATTATTTTGTTGCGCTCACCATGCCCCACCCCTATAAAACAGTAAAGGTGTATTGACATCATGAAACACACACCCACGCACACACACACACAGACTGCCCACCCCCTTAAACACAGACACACACAAACACATGCACACAGTCAGAATGTATATTGCACACACAGATTTCCCCCCTCACACACCCACTGGCACTCACTCAGACTGCATACAGATAAAACACACTCACACTGTCCCCTACTTCCCACACTCCAACTACAGAACACACTTACTGCAGTTTATCTGCTCCCACACATAGGAAGGCACCTGCTGCCCTGGACTTCAACCCGAGTCATACAAAAGTCCCCTTCCATGCCACTGGCTAGTACAGTACTCCTGCACCGATCTCCTGACAGTAAACTGTAGTGGAGCCGGAAGCTACAGCCGGGGAGACGTTGCCTGTTCATGTGCACCTCCTCTTCTCCTCCGGGAGGCGGGAGCTCGGCGGCTGCTGTTGATGGGATGCATCTTGAGAGGGCGGGGTGGGGGGAGACGGTCTCTCTGCGCTGAATCCCTCCTCCGCTGCTCTGACAGGTCGCTAGTTGAATCGCTGCCGGCTCCTCACCAAACACATCTGCCTCTGTGGGGGGAAAAATCGGTGCCCTGCAGTAGCAGATCGGGTTAGCAGGTGGGGTTTCTAGGTACACAGAAACCCCCCCTGCATGCGCTAGTGCCTCTCCCCCGCTCTCCTCACTCGTATCACCAACTGTCTCTCTGCTATCTCCTCCTGGATGTCCCAGCACTTTCTTAAACTCAACATGTCTAAGAATGAGCTGGCCATCTTACCACCATCCCGCACAACCTCACCTCCTACAATCTCATTATCTATTGATGGCACTACTATCTCCTCTAGCCCCCAAGTGCACTTCCCTCATGTGCTTATCCTTTTCTTACTTACTTACTTTAATAATCTTCAGCTGCACCTAATCCCATGGTCTTCTGACACCTGATACTTATTTCAGTGTCATCTGCTGGTGTAGCTATGGTTATTTACCCTGTACTGTACTTGTCCTATATTGTCTTCAGCTGTAAATTACTGTTTTCCTGGTTTGATGTACTCTGTAATTGGGCACTGCAGATCCCTTGTGGTACCATATAAATTAAGGATAAAAAAATAATAATAATAATAATAATAATAATAATAATAAAACTATGAATTCTACTTCTGTTTATTATTATGTGCTTAATATTTATGCAGTAAGTGAAATAAATATAAACAAATATTTTAGGCTGCTATATCATCTAGTCTGATTGGACTTTAGTAACTGTAGATAATAGCAGTGTGCAAAAGCTGTCTCCCTATTATATGATTATTTAGTGTAGATATGTACAGTTGTGGTGATCATATTGCAATCTGTGACTGTAAATGAAATAATTGCAGTATATATATATAT